>NW_021680675.1:145661-154332 GCF_001412515.2 Diachasma alloeum | reverse complement strand
GAAGGGTAGCACCACTCACAAACCTACTACGAAAGAACGTACCGTGGTCATGGGACATCGGGAAATCCAAAATCGTGAATGAAATAAAAGAAATTGTCTCCAGCCGACCCATTCTTGCCATTTATGACCCCAATTTAGAGACCGAACTCCATACTGATGCTAGTGCGATTGGCCTCAGAGGGATTTTAATACAAAAGTATCCTGAGGGTAAACAAGTGGTCGCGTATTACAGCCGTAAAACCTCCCCAGAAGAACAAAAGTACCACTCGTATGATCTCGAAACACTAGCGGTATTCGCAGCTCTTAAAGCATTTCGAGTTTATCTGTTGGGAATTAAGTTCACAGTAGTCACCGATTGCAGTGCAGTCCGAGCCACTGCAACGAAGAAAGACATCCAACCACGCGTCGCTCGTTGGTGGGTGTACATGCAAGATTACAACTTCGAAGTGGTGTATAGGCCGGGGGCTCAGGGGCAACACGTAGATTATTTGAGTCGAAACCCAATTGAATGTTCAGCCATAGATATTACAGAATCAGAATGGATAAAAGTAGCTCAAGCACAAGATCCCGACATTGAGGTTATTCGGAAAATTCTAGAATCCGGTATGAAAGAATCAGACACAAAGCAGTATTTCGAAAATTATGATTTAAGGAAAGGGGTAGTTTTCCGTAAAACTGAAGAAGGAAATCGGTGGTTAGTGCCACGTATGTCACGATTCCACATCGTTAGACTCTGTCACGACGAACAAGGTCATTTTGGTATTGACAAGACAATCGAGAAAGTAAAAGAGCAATATTGGTTAAAGTCCCCGAGACCCGTGGAGACTAGTTACAATCTCGAACGGTCACGCGGAGACTCAGAGAGCTCGAAATATTTCATCTCGAGTAGTCTACTGAAAATTCGTTTGTTGTCATCGATTCAGTGAATAAATGGAGGATTTTTTGTTGATAAATTTTATAGGAATAATCACGAACAATATTTGATAGAGAAATCAATATATTTTAATTTTTTCTAATCGATCTATTCGATCTTGTTGATATTTTCTCAGAGATATTCAGTACCAAACATTTGAGAAATTATTTTCCTGAATTTTCTAAGGTAACTTATAAAATTTGAATGTTAGAGAAATACCATTAAGCAACCAGATTTGAAATAATTTTTGAGGTGATTTTCAGGGCATTTTTTATGGAGAAATGAGAGCTAATCAGAGAAGAGCCCTGTATTTGAATAATCAGCGGAGATCGTGGAAATTTCGAACGATATATTGTTTGTTCTTTTACTTATTTTATTTCTTCAGAGTGAAGAAAAAAGTTTAAATAATTGATTTCAAGGTGTTCTTCAAATTACTAATATTTTTCTTCGTTATAGAGCTGGCCCGAAATTTTCTAACTGAAATAATAATCAATGTTTCATTCTGTAAGATTCGTAGCTTAATTCTGAGAGAGATTAATAATTTATCTTGATGAATTTTTATGTTTTTCTGCAGTAACAGAGAGCGACATTCACTACCAACGTCAACTGCTAGGAGCGATGGAAAAAGCTCTTGAGATGACAACTGGTCTGTATTTGAAACCGAGAGAACAATCAGATGTCTTTGAGGTGATGTGATACTTGCTTTATTGGAAATATTTTCATTGTAACACCATAATGATGAATTTGAAAAATTGAATTTGGTTGACAACAAGAATTACATTTTGACTCTTTCAATATTTTAATATTCCTTGGACTACCAATTTTCTAGATCCCTACACAATTTACAGAGCCTGGAGAATCTAAGGTATTAAAGCTTTGTATTATTAAACAAAATCAAACTTTTGTCTCTATCCATAAACTGATTTGAAATATTTCACAGGTGGAAATAGCCCCAGGTTCTGGGATTTATTTCCCATTATACAGGAAATGCAACATAGAGAATAACACAATTACCGATACTGGCTTTGATTGGAGTGCATTAGTTAAGGATGCACTGCTGGATATTTATGGTCATCATATAGCTGAGTTTTCTGCTAAAGTAAGCAGACGTGAGTCTAGAATGGGCATTTCTAAGAGAGATGCTTATGATGCTATATATCGTGAGTATTCAATCGCTTTTCTTGGAAGTCATAGGAAAATCTCATTCAAAGTTCCATTCTAATTTCCATTTCATTTCTTTTCAGGCTGGGCGAAGAGCATAAACAACCCATTCGAACCTCTTACTGATAATGTAGTCTCTACAGTCATAAATAATTTTGCCGCCAATAAGAGGAAGTATCAGAGGAAAGGTCCTCAAATAGTCCCTCTGAAGGATAGAGAGGAAATGGCTAACTCGGAAAGGAGGCAAAAACGTGAAGTCCTTGGTGTACACGAAGATTAGATATCTTCAAACACCGGTGAATTGGTGGAGAGGGACATTCAGGAAAGCAGAAGCCCCCCAGAATCTTCAGAGGCGAATCTTCTACCATCGACCCATCACCTTCAGCGGCAACCGATGACCCAAAATGATAAAGAGAATTCATCAACGCTAAAAAGACCCCTTGATAATGTCAGCAACTAAACGGACAACAAGATTATGAAGCGAATGGGAGATCCAATGGGACCATCAATACCATCTTCAGTCTTTAGTATGCCAAAAGATAATCAAAAACCTCCAGGTCAAAATGGTTGGCCCTACCAAGACATGAATTTGCAGTATCAGAATACTTTTTTACCTCAACCTCAACAACAGTGGTTCTCAGACTACTCACGGAGTTCGTTCAATCTCCAAGGTTACCCAACAACAGCACAGTACTGTACAAATGGGAATCAGTTTAATCCTAATTTTGAGTATCAAAATCATCCAAACCAACAAATGTTGGGACGAGCAACCAACTCAAATGGATCATATTTCTATCATCAGCAGGCACAGTCATTCTCACCTATGCAGAATGTGACACTATATACCCAGACTTCTATCCAATCAGTTGCCGGTAGCCACGAGAATTATGTAAACCAACAGTTGAATCCGACTGCTTCCACACCAACGCCATCTTCACTAGTGATAGCTCCAGATAATCAAACTCAGCCTAAGAATTCAACACCACCTACACCAGTGTTACTGTTATCGGCTTTTCCAGCTTCACAGTATGAAAGGCAACAACCGACACCTTCAGCAGGCACCACAACGACGCTCTCATTAACCCTCGAACGGGAACCCTCAACGCCACCAGTCCAGACATCCGCATCATGAGCTGACCGTCAGCGTATTTCACTTATTAATATATTTGCTTTGTTTTATTTAGTTGATAACATTTATATACTAGATTTTATGTAATTACTATCCTCCTTGTACTAACCATTTACAGTTTGTGATTGTATTGTCTTTCTTGTACAATGTCGTTCGTGGACAGCACTTACTAATTTTTGCAAAAAAATGTACTTTAACAATAACATTCAATGAATAAAAAAAAATTGTTATTGACATAAAATTCTATTTACTAAACGTTCGGGGAGAATGTTGTGTGAGGCGGGGGGGGGGGGGAGTGATATGGAGAATTGACGTTGAAGGGAGGTCGAATGTGCGTTCAGGTTCAACGTAGTTTCAACGTATGAAGTGGGGACTTTGGAAATAAAAGACGATATGTACATTCAAACCACGTTGAATCATTCATTGAACCCAAATAATTTCAACGTTCCTTCAACGTCATTACACCGCTCACTGAACGTTGAAAGTGGGTTGAAAAACCCGGTGAAATTTTGACTCCAGTGAATACTTCGATTTACAAAAATGTGCAAGAAAGCTCATTTTATCCGCCGATATTATTCGCTTTTGTCAATGAAGTAATCAATTGAAAGTACTGACATTATGTCATAAAAGTACTTGAGAAAAGTTCAAAAATTTCTTTTCACCAGTACTTTGGAACTTGTGAAAAGTACTAAAAGTACTTACAGAAAGTAGTGAAGCTTCCTCCTCCGAGTACTATTTCTACTTGATTGACAGCGGTGGTACTTCACTCAAGGATGCAAAAAGTATTTGGGACAAGTATTTTTCGAACTTTTCACAAGTTCGATAAGTTGATATTAGGGGGAAGTTCCCACAAATATCGGTCGGTACTAGTGAGAAGTACATTTTTCTTTGGGTGTATGCATGTCTCTGGGATTCGATATATTTATATATTAATATCAAATCGTCAAAATTGTGTATACCGTATTCAGAGCGTTCAGAAGATGTTGAGAGCTTGTGACCCTTATGTCTGACCTTTATTTTTGACTTTCATTTCTGACCCCCATGACCGTCAGTTTTAACTCTTATTTCTGGTTATAACTTTTGACCATGACTTCTGACCTTTGCGACCTTTATTTCAGACCTTCAGTTCTGATCCTTGGCTTTGACCCTTATTTTAGTTTATTAATGGATTCTCAACCAGTTTTGCCTGGCCGGACTTGGACAATTGAATGTCGTTAACACCTTATAGGAGATAAATAAGTTACAACCGGGTTGAGCTACATGAGTTAGTGGTCAGTGGTAAATTCATCTGCGACCGACAATGAAGTCTCCACTAGTCTTGTTACGCTTGAAACCTACGAGTTACACCCGAAAATTATTGCTGCAAGTTAAAAAACTAGGAATTTTGAACAATGTCCAATTCATGAAAAAAAATATCCTCGAATCAGGTATATAATATTCCGGAATCAGGAATATCTATATTTCAGACTATGGGATCTTTCTGAAATTGGTGCTTTCATCATCAAGAAATGCATTTTCTGTACTGGTTTTCACGATTTCTCGTCTGGGAATTGGTATTACATACTTCCCAAACTCGAAAACTTGAAAATCACTGCAGAAAAATATTGTTGCTGGGCTGTTGCGATGGAGTTTTTTACTCGTGTGGCGTTGGCCTCCGAGCCGTAGGCGAGGACTGGCCAACCACACGAGTAAAAAAACCCCATCGCAACAGGCCGGAAAAATACTATTATTATCAATCTTGACGTCGATTCGGTCTCCTTAAATATGCCTTCGTTGATGGTCAACAAATGCACCTGTAGAGAGCCTGGTTTGAGTCGATTTTTGTTTCTCAAATAAACCATTTGGTAACTATTAACCAATTTTCATTTGTTCATATTCAACTCTACCATCTGTTAATAGTTAATAAGCCTCTTTAACAATGAATGAATCATTCTATCCGTAATACGAAAATTCAATTGAATATAATGTTCAATTTTCCCAATGAGATTGAGGATGATCTTACCTCAAAAACTCCATTTCGTCTAATTTCCAAGATGAATAGCAAATTTTATGAACGATGCGATTTTTAATTGAATTCCAATCCATAACATTGAGAATTCAAATACAGTTATTATCTAAATTTCAAACAATTTCGGATAGTGCGGTCAGAGGCCTACATTTCTCTAACTGAAAGGCTACCGCGGGCAGGATGGCAATCATAAAAAAAATCTACGTTTAAACTTTATGTTCAAGACTTTTCATATATACTTTGTTGTTCTCTATCATCAAAGAAGTCTAATGTATGGGAGGTATCTAGGGTAGGCCAACCAATTACTTCAAATTTGGAATAAGGTTATTCGCATTCTCAACCTAATGAGAAATCGATTCCATGAAAAAAATGAGGTCATAGGATATTCAAGCATGAGTATTTTTTACGCCATTTGCATTGTTTCTAAGAAAGAAATGTTTGAAGGAGAAGAATATATTGCATTATAAAATTTTAACAGCACCAATTATCCCTGAACTCCTCAACAGATCTCTCGTATCATGTGATAGAAAAGCAGAGTTTACACGGAGAGAATTAAATAGTAAATATTACCATGGCCATAGGAGAGATTACTATGGGCACATAGTAAAAGGGTTTTCAACTGTCCCTACATAGTAATGCTTACTATGTCTCATGGTAATGCGCACTATGTCCGATAGTAATGGTTACTATGTTACATAGGAATGCCTACCATGTCCATAAAAATGGTTACCATGTGAATGGAAAATGGTCCTGTAAATATAGAAAGTATCTCTAAAATGATCGGTTGAAATTCGCCATTGCCTCTTGACGCGTTCATAAACTCAAGACGCTTAAGGCTTAAACTCTTTAAAAAAATAAAAAATGAAATTTTCCTATTAAATTCTACAATATTTTTATTCGAAATTTATATATTCATAAAAATAATACAGCTCCAACTGTATGGAATCAATAGTGCATTCATTAGAAGTGGATAATCAATTAGAAATAAACAATTTATTTGATACAAACATAGAATTATTACACATCAATAAAGTCTTTTCCTTCGCCATCTAGACAATGAGTGTACATTTCTAACTAATAAAGTTTTTACTTGTATGAAGAAAGCTTATGTTTAAATTTATAAAACTATTCATTTGATATTAATAAAAATGCAACTGTATTTAATTTAGATTTTAATGGGCTTTATTAGGAGCTCTCTGATTAAATTCATTATTTCAATTATGTTTCATTTAGAAACATAATTTCTCTTTTAGATGGTCCTTATAACAAGATAATTTTAGTTCTTGAATTAATGATATTTCTGTGTCTAACATTGATCTACTCTTGTTTCATTCCAAGATCATATTTAATGCTTTAGAATAATTTCATTATGCGTGATAGGACATTTTACGTACTATAGGGAGCTCTACTATGTAACGTAGTAAAGCTTGCTATGTCCCATAGTAACCATTACGATATTCCCTGGTAGCCATTACCACGTCCATAGTAATACTTACAAAACTTTGGTAATGTTTACTATGTGTGGATTCTGACATGGTAAGCTTTACTATTTTATTTTTTCCGTGCATAATAAAATTTCGAAATCTATAGTTCATCATTATTGAAAAGATCATCGTGAACCTGTAAGTGCTATTGGATTACCGTTACCTCATAGTATATACACTAACGGAAGGGTTTAGTCGTTGTTAACAAGGCTTCTTAACTATTAACACATTTCCTGAATAGTTAACGAATGGCATTAATAGTTAAGAAGTCTTGATAATAGCAACTAAACCCTTCCACCTTTTCTATCAGTGTACGAATTGTGAGTGGAGTAGGCCAGTGAGGTGATGTCTGTACCTGTCGTGGGTGTGAGACACTAACAGATGGTACGTTTCAATTTCAATGGTTCAATTATTGATTTCGATTATACACTGATAGAATGATTCATTTATTCAAACGAGATTCGTTAACTATTAACGAATGGTAGAGTTGAATATGACCAAATGAATATTCGTTAATAGTTAACGAATGGTTCACTTGAATGGCGAAAGTCAAGTCAAACAAGGCTCCTCAAATATACGTTCGTTAACTATTAACGAATGAATTTGGCGAGACCGAATAGACCCTAACCTCCGACTAAAATCCATTCGTTAACAATAACTAATCCGTTCTATCAGTGTAGCTAGATACAATAAGAATGCAAAATTTATGTTTCTAAAAATGTCACGCCGATCATTTTGCGAATATTTGGAAAACTAGAAGACTTGGAGGAAAATGTTGAGATGCTTTCTGATCAGAAAAGTTATCTCCAAAAAATATCTTCTAACATGAAAAAGAATGGGTCATTTTGATTTCAAACATTCGTCTTCAATTGAAAATTTGAAATATACCCAAAAAACTTCTTGAATCACGTTGATTCAAGGGCGAGTGCAATTGGTCTTTTACTTGCGTGGAGTTGGCGTCCGAGCCGACGACGAGACCCACTATGCGAGTAAAAACCCCCATGGCAGTAGTCGCGAACGACATTTTTCCGTAGTAATTTCCATTTTTACGAGTTTGGGGAAGGGCCAATACCAATCCCCAGAGGAGGAAAAGTGAAGGCCAGCACGGAAAAGAACTTTTCCAGTGCGTATGATTGAATCCCATATTACCCAGAAAAGTTTTAGGCCTTATGGCAAAATGCACTAATGATGCAACGTTGATTTATTAAAATGAAAGAATAAAATAATTAGAGGGATCAAGCGGGAGGGATGGCCGGAGTAGCCAGAAGGGTCAAGCATTCTTATACAATTTGAATTTCTCTTCATTAGTAACTTTATTTAATTAATTTTACATTATATCAATTTACAATTGCATTTATTAAATTTCTCAGTTTACATCTACCTTAAACTAATTTGCTGGCCAGCAATCCTTACTCTCTATGCAATAAATTTCTATCTAACCTACTATTATTCTACCTAATACCTAAGTAACCTTCTCTTGGAGATAATCGTCAGAGGACGAGGTCCAGAAGGTCGCCCAATACACTGATGCTTCGGACGCCCGAGAGAGACACCAGAAGGCCCACATTGTATTCACTTATTCATAAGTGAATACAACTGGGCCTGAGGCAGTGCGTGGCCTCCGAGAAGGCACCACGACTGCCTCAGTTGTTCTCCTGGACGACTGGTGGAGATCGTAAGCAAGCCTTTTCTCCCTCCTGAGATGGCGTCTGGCGGTGGCCCTCAGTCGAGGGTCACCTCGGCAGACATTATGCCATCCCCGGGATACTCGAGCTGCCTTCAGGAGCGATTGAGGATCAAGCTGCCTGAAAATAGACTGTACCACTTCTACTGGTAGATTTGCAATTGAATCCATGTTGGGTTTGCCAACACCGAAGAGGCGCATGAGCTTTCCAAAGAATTCCATATTGCTACTACTGGAGGAAGTTGCAGAATGACAGCTGATGGTAGAGTGCCCCGCTTTATATCTGTAACCC
>NW_021680675.1:128992-142952 GCF_001412515.2 Diachasma alloeum | reverse complement strand
CCCCCCCCCCTTCCACCTGCCCCCCACTCCCTTTAGTGCGCCGACCAATCAGGGGCCTTCGAGCACGACCAATAGAATTTTATCATCACCAAATGATTGATTTTTGAGATAAAATGATTGACAGTGTGAGATATTTTTTTCTTCTCAGTTTTCGAGCCGTGAGTTTTTTGACACAAGTGAAGACATACTGCTCGAAAAACTTTTTTCTATCAGTGTGTAAACCGAAATCCGGACTGATGAAGAAGTATGTTTACAGTCATACTACTTGAAATAGATGGAAAATCTACTAAAACAAAGTCGAGAACTGCTTGAAACAGTATTTTTCAGTTTTGGGTTTTCAATTTTTCGTTGTAATTCTACTGAACCATCAAACTTCACTACCATTTTTCCACTCAATCAATCCTACACGTACAAAAACTTTCTATTAGTTTTTGGCAGATTCTATTGAAAGGTTTAGTGGAAAATATTCAATAGAGAAAATCAATTGAATTAGATTTTTCGATATAACTTATTTTCTTTAAATATTTCTTGTAGAATTTCTTCTCCCTAAATTTTCCAAGTATTGTTCATTCGATTTTTCTTTTCTTATCATCGAGAAAATCAAACAAAAAAACGTAGAAAATTTAAGCTGAGAAAATGCTATAGAAAATATTTCAATAGGATAAGTTGTATAGAAAAATCGAATTCTTTCAATTTTCCCTATAGAATATTTTCTGTTGAACATTTCAACAGCATCTGCCAAAAACTAATAGAATGTCCAGTAGACATCCAATAGAATAGTCTACCGAATTCGTTAGGTTTTTCTATTGAATTATTTCATCCGCGTAATGTCACATTTATAAACGTTACCATTCGATTGTCTAAAAAAATCCAATTGTTTCAACAGCGTATATTGATAACGATAAAAATTTACTCACACAAATGTTTAAAAATGATATTTCCGAATCTGACATCAAATATCATCAGATATTTCATAACATTGATAAAATTAACCTCTCTCAAATGATGAATTTCCTCGTATTGCTTCCCCTCAAATCCTACTAATTTATATTCCAAACCCGGAGATGAAGTATTTTTTTATAAATAATAGAACACATCTATACGGTAATAAATGCATGACAACAGGACTGCCATCACCGGGTTTTATAGTGTGCAATCACGTTAGTTGTCGCTACGGATTCGATTTGAGGCGTGTACATGCTAGATGCATCCCGTAGCTACAGATATCTCACCTCTGGTAAATTCTATTCCGTATGGAACTGGGTGGCCGATATATGGGGGCAATAGGATCCCCTGTGTTACATTAACAGTGTCCCCAGTCCATTGTTTAGAAGTTTGAATGGATCTTGATACCCTGGGGATAATTGAAAAACAAATGATCACATTTAAATGAGTATCAATTTTATAACTTCTGACACCCACGTGAATTCAAAAGGAAGATGAGTTTGTGAAAAATTCGGGGAGATGGAGATTTTTTGATTTAATGCTGAAAGTTTACTACCTTCAACATTCATACAGGTCTAAAAATTAATGACCTGCCAATGGCGCCCCTGAAAGAGTCCGTCGACACGTAAACGCGATATCGCCGCATCTAACTGTGTTGGATATCGATTTTACTTTTTTTTCCATTGGGTAGGTTCGATGCTCCAGTTTTTAACCTCCTCTCGCCTAACGGGTTTTGCGGGGCGCATAACGACGCTAGATCGTTCGAGTTTATCGATCCGCGTAGTCATCGTCCGCGCTATTTATTCTCATGCGCTCGCGCGAATCCTAGGATGGATATGCCGGGGTTTTCATGGGATGTGACGCGTGTATGAAATAATCGCCATAGAGTGGAAGGGGACAATTTATCTCACGTGTGCACTATTAGCGGACTTATTCTCGTATTTGTAAGTTTATGAAATTCATGGGATAAAATGTGATTTTGTTTCTGAACGGGTTGGAGAAAGAGAGATTATTTTTGTGTGATCTTGATGTAGTTAATTTAATATAGGTAATTATTTTGGATTCACAAAAAATCGGCTGTATAATTTATAATTAAGACCAATTCTCAAAACAAACTAGTGAAGTATACTGCCAGAAAAAATTACTTTTATCAAGAGAATTTTGCTTGCACAAAGGAAAATTGACGAAATACGGGGAAGTGGTGCCTGTATCGCTCAAGGACTAACAATTAATTAATTTTCGCAGTCCAAACCATGATTTCGAATAAAAATTATAGTTCTATAGCATTCTTTGACTATTAAGCTAGATATTTAGAAGTCTCGGATCCTCATTTTTCATTTCAATTCCGATAAATTATCAAAAAATGAAGATAGCACGTATGAAAAAATCGTATAGAAATTTTCTATATGGATTGTGTATAAAAATTCTATAGGATTTCCGTATATGATGTTCGGATATTTCTATACAAATATTTTCTATACGAATTATTTCTATACATAAATTTTTGTTTTCATACGAAAGATGTCTAAACGCTCCAGAGAAAAACGTAGAGAAATGTCGTAACTCTATACGAAATGTTTCTATATATGGGCAAGTGGGTCGTATAGGATCAAACCTATAGAAATCGTATAGAAATAATTTGTATAAAAAATAGTAGTATAGAAATATCCGAATATCATATACGAAAATCCTATAGAAAATCTATGCGCAATCCGTATAAAAAATTTCTATACGATCTTTTCATACGTGAAGATCTGAGTGAGCGGTGCTGGCCGCATGTACACGGAGAACTTTTTTTGGTAAAAATTACCCTTCCAGAAGGATCAACGTGTATTATTAAAATAATAAAATTTATTCTACGTAAAATAAATTTTACCCTTCCGTATGATAATTTTCGCCGAAGGAACCAAAAATTGTCTATACATTTGTCAAAATGTATATAGACAAAAACAAAAAATATCTATGTGAATGATAAAAATTATAGTTATACTGGTAATTATTATAAAATTCATAAAATAATTTTTATTCACCCAATTCTACTAAATTATACCCATCGTGCGCATCAAAAACTAACCAGATGCGCGCGACACTTTTTACCCTTCCAAACAATAACTTCTACCAGTAGAATGTTTCGTGGTAAAAACACTTTGAGCTCTGTCAGTAACACTCGAGTGTTTTGGAGTAGGGGAGGGTGGGGTAAAATGGACACTTTAGACCTTTTTTAAGTTATGCATAACTCAGAAACAAATTTATCAATTGAGCTCAGTTTAGGCTCATCACAAGGGAAAGAATTGTTCTTTGTATTGAAAAAAAAAATTAAATTTCATCAACATTTCAACTCCTCATTAATATTTAAAAAAGTCAAAAGTGTCCGTTTTACCCCAACCTCCCCTATTAACCTCTGCGTGGAAGCAATCTGTAGGTAAGGTTCGTATTTTTTACCATTCTGGAACAGTAATTTTTATCCAGATAAGTGTAAAAAGTACCCAGATATGTAATAATTTTTATCCGCGTGTACTGACAATTTTTATTCAGATAAGAACAAATATTATCCGGAAATGTTCAGTAAAATGTATCCACACCAAGTATACTTATTGCTCCAAAAATACACTGCTACAGAATTACCCTTCCATCCGGGTAATTCTCTTACCCATCCATTCTCTCCATGTATAGCTAAGCCGATCAGTCTGATTCTTAGATCGCTCAGTACCTAGTCAATACCCGAGTGGAAATTATGGTCAGGTCTTGATCAAGTTTGGATCAGGTTAGACCTGACCACTGATCAGGTATTGATCAAGTTGACGGATCCGGTCCTGATCAGACATGTTACGCCTCCGACCAATCCGGATTTGATCAGGATGAATGGATGCGAACTTGATCAAGTCAACTGTATGAAAACTGGATGACTTGTCTGTCAGTATCAATAATAATTATCAATGATAATTAATTCAAAACAAAAAATAATGCAATTCTTTCACCATAGGCCGCCTCTCTTAATGAATCTCTACTGTTATTACCTCTGAAAAAGCTTATTATTTTTTTACCGATGCTGGAGATCGAACCGGGGATCCTATGATTGCTAATCCTATGCCCTAACCACTACGCTATCGCGCTATTACTATTGAATAAACTGTACATTGCCTATATGATTTGTATCGGGGTATTCATTGAATTTACGATTATTCCTGATCTCGCGGATGTGCGTGTGTATTCTCAGAGATAAAATATGTTCAATAAAATTTTTATTTATTTCATTAATGAATAATAATAATGATAATAACAATAACTCTAATAAATAAACATTTAGTAATTTTTTTTCTCAAGATCATTTGCGTGTAAGTTTGATACTCCTGTAATACGTATTTACGGCATCATCATCCCTCCCTTCTGTACATTTGAACAGGACTGGCTGTTAATTAAATTGATTAATTAAATTAATTTAATTTATTTCAATTATAGCATCATGATCCTTTTTAAAGATTGAAAATAATTATTGATAATGGTTGATAAAATTTAATTTCAATAGTATAATAATAGTTAATTAAATTATCCGAAAAACTTATTAAAATTAATGTCCGGTGGAGCCGATCTGAATCTGATCATTTTCTCTTCAATTGACCCCTTTCAAATGCCGATCAAGGACATCGAATCCGAATTTGATCAAATTGGGGTCAGACAGAGCCGACCTTAGGGTGAGATCGCGCCTACCTGATCAGAACTTAATCTGAATCATCCTGCAGTTTTTCCGATCCGATCTGCTGGATCAAAACTTGGTCAGGTTCTCGTCAGGCATCATCTGATCATGTCTACCTGATCAGAACTTGATCTGAACTCGCCTGTAGTTTTTCGGATCCGATCTACTGGATCAAAACTTGGTCAGGTTCTCATCAGGAATCACCGGATCAGTCGAACCTTACAAAAACCTGATCAAGTTCTGATCGTGCTTCAGGTGGGCCTGAAGCAATTTCCACTCGGGTAGCTGTCAAAATAAAAAAATTTCCAATGTTAGATGATTCAATGACATGAAAAGAATTCACATTTTCTTTGGTAGATTGAAATGCATATGAACACGTGATACTGTAAAAATGTGAGAATGGTACTTAAATCATTATTCCATGTTTTTTGGGGGAATAATAATAAAATATTACGTACAGCTGGAATTTCGTTACGACATTTTATTATCCTTTAGAACAAGTTATACATGTGATTATTTTTGGTAATCGGATCTGGCCTTCCCTGAGCCAATCAGATTTCAGTATTCAATAACATGAAGTACTTCCCAAATAAAATTACAGCGATTATTTTCCCCTAGCTTTTGATAATTTCCCTCTTGCTCTACAATTGTTTCTCTAACCAAATAACTGTCAAATATTATCCTGTGGAGTGAAAGAAAGTCATGAGGGAAGTCAAAATGAGTCGGTTTGGGAAGGATCCGATTACCAAAAATAATCCGTCGAATACCACTCGACCTTCAAAATTAATCGAACTTTGCCCTCATGTTTTCCTGCGTATCAACGATCGGGATAAGTTTTGCACAAAAATCCTTCGCGCTGCGCGCTCGGGATTTTAATCTGCGTAACTTCTCCCCCTCGTTGCTACGCAACAAAACAATCGGGAAATATCCGATAATTTGAGAGATCTCGCGGTATTACTCCTGAATATTTATCCATTATAACCGTCCGAAAGAGTCACCTAACCTCTCAAACAATATATTGACGGCTTATATAGAATATCACAGCCATTCTCGTTTTCAAATTCTTCTTTCATGATCCGAAAATATCTGTTAAAACAGATTTTCATGACAGGAATCACTAATTACGTTGTACTTGCATGATTTTTCCTGCCACAAACAGTTGCATACGTGAGCTCTCAGGCACTGAGCGGTATTGGCCTCAAACCGAGCGATTACAGCCACACTGGCTGAGCGATATTGGCGACATCGTCCGAATTTGAGAAAAAATTCTCTAATTACGAATTAAAAGCTTAAAAAACTAGATTTCGGTATTAAATCATATGAAAACGAATTATAGAACGATTGATCATAATTTTGTGTGATGATAATACTATTATCATAGTGAAAAACCTCACGTACTGGTGTAGAAAAATCACATCGTAAAGCCGTGAAAATCCTGGGGTGCTTTTTTTGTCATTTAATGGAGTAAGGAAACGAAAATTTTCAGGAGAATTATATGATTTCAATAAAAAAAAAAACGAATTATATGATACTGATACTAGAGTTCTCAGATTTAGTAAGAGATAGTGTGAGAAATGCAAGTGGTTGTAGAAAAAAAAAGTTGAACAATATTGGCTGCTAAGTGGTACAGATATTGCCTCCCCTAATTCTTGCAGCTTTCTGGCTTCTCGAGTAGGAAAATAGGTGACGTGCGATTTTTTCAAAAGTTATAATAACTTGGACGGATGAACATTCAAATGAAGAAGCATTATTTAGGGGTGAGAAAGAATTTCGATTACACCATTGGAAATTTACTTTTGAAATTTCAAATGGAAAAGCTTTAAAGTTTTAACAATGACGAAGTTACGTTTAATTTCTGTATATTCATTCATTGATGAATCAGCTAATTTTTTGCATCTTCAAGTAAATCTCGATTTCCAGGTCTACTGAAAATTGTTGAAAATTCGGAAAATTCAATCAAGAAATTTTCAGAATTCTCAATCTATTGAAAATTCAATTGTATCTAACGTGTAATTTTTACCATAAGTTTGGAAATTCAAGCTCTCAGTGAAATATCAATGATCGCTCAACATGAAAAACCCAATTTTCATGAATTTTCAAGATGACCGACTAATTTAATGAACACTTTCATTTGAAATTAAATTCAAACTCACAACATTGAAAATTCAGATAAGACTGTGACCGAAATTTCAAGAAATTGCTAAGAGTGCATTTCGACTAAATAAAACAAGAGAAAGAAATAAAATAATTTTCTTACAATTCGTTTTTGTGAAAAGGATTTTCCTGTAACTAAAATGTACTCACCAACAGATAATTTCAATTAACATGAAATCTGGAACTCGATGTAGTCTTTATTAACAAAAATACTTGATCCTTGCAGCTGAATTTAGCTCCAAGCGTTTTTCTTCGGGAACATCATCATCTCCAATGGAATATTGTTCTTTAATCTTCACTGATAGACTCCCCCATTGTTTCCAATTTTTATGATTCGCAAAATCCTGCGTCGAATTTTTTTCTTACCGTCTTCTTATTGTTTCTCGGTTTTGTGGTGACTGTTCTATGTAAAGCGCTGAAACGAAGTTCTTTAAGGTTTACCTGAAAAAAATATCGATGATAAAACATTGCCTAGAGAGGAATTCACATTTTATTGTTATGAAAGGCAGAACGGAAGAAACGATGAATACAGGCAATATAAATCTATGGAGGGAAAGAAGGGGAAACAGCGGTGGCGGAGGTAGGAGAAATAGTATTCTATCCATTGAACACTGAAAATAGAGAAACAATCCGATTCTCGAGCTACATTCCCTATTCAACGTATTGCCCTGAATCCGGGGATATCGGTGATGGATATCTCCATGAATATCTCAATATTTTCAGCACTTCATTATTCTTCTACTCCGATACCAATTAATGCTCCATCCTAATAGCTCAATCCGCACAATTTCGTCAAGTATCTTCTGGTATGTGTTAAGGATCGAGGTCGCCTGAATAAACAAGATGAGATTAGAGATGTGAAAATTGATGTTAAAAATCATCCGAAAAATTACATGGTTCGACCAAATTCACAAGTCATCGACCACAAACACGAGACTGACCACATTTTATAGATATTTCGATGCTGATTTTTTTTTTTTGAAAATTTTTCTAGGATATCTAGTGTTCATGAAAAAAAATGTTGAAGTGTTGAAAAGTAGCTGAAATGGATAATTTAAAAAAGTTATTAAAAAATGAATTTAGGCCTAGTTTTTTCCTGAAAAATTACAGCGAATTAATGAAAATGCAATTTATTTCGTGCATATGAGTTCATCCTAATTGGTTGAGTCGAAGTGAGTCAAAAAAATCTCGAAAAAGTCCAAATGTCACGATATTTCTTGTAAGAAATATTCACGATTCGTATCGTACTTTTTATCCTACAAAAGATCTAAAAATAAATTCCGCTCCACGATCACCTGACTTATTTGGTAATTTTTGTTCAACTCTCTTCTCCGTGCATGGTTCCTCGAATGGAGACTGCTGTTGAACGAGTAAATATCCAGTCCGCTTCAAAACTATTAATATTTTACATCTCCTTGAACCGAATGAAGTCTTTGTAGGGTGAAATAATAACAGCAGTGGAGAGTTATAGGAATGAGAATACCATACAGTAGAAAAGAGAAATTTCAATAATGGGGACCTCTCTGTAATCCCATGGATCTTCTTGAATTACCTGCAAATTTTATAATGGAAGATGGATCCCTTTTTCATCTCCTCTGCTCACAATGAAAATTGCGACGAGTTGAATTCATGCAGGTGTGTATTTTTCAATCACTCACTCTCAGTCAATTTTTCACAGCACAATAGTCATACATCAGTCGTTGCAATGATAATGCTTACTTGAAGTAATACAATGCAATACGCTATTTATTCAATTCGTCTCATTTTAAATTATGCAGCTGACTTCATGAGATATGAGTGGCGGCAAGATATGCTGAAGACAGAATAAAGAACAGAAGAATGGAATAATTCGACCCTATATGGAAAAATTATCACACAAGTCGTTTTGAAATTTCTCAAAATTTATGCGTAAATTGTGCATTAGATCTGTTTTTGTCAGTTCCTGATGTTTTGGAATATAAGAGATGAGGGTTCAATTCACCTCATCACTATTTGTTTTCAGGCCCAGTAGTAGAAGTCTCAGTTAAGTTAATATCGGGTTGAGTTTTCTCTGGCTTTTGTGGATTCACTTATCTACTGACTCTTCCTTTAAAGAAAAGATGAAAAATTCGCGTCTCGAAGGATCTCTCTGAGGCTCCAGAGACTCTCCGAGACTCCGCGCGAGCTTCCTAGTATCTCTATGGATCTCCTGAGTGTTCAGTGAGAGACAGAGATATGACGGAAATTTCTAGTCTCTTTTTCGGAGATCGACACTTGGAAATAAATTTGCTTATACATCACAGGATATACCGATAAGAGATTCTAATTTAATTTTTTTTCGAGCAATCCTTCAACGTTTATCTTCATCTCTGATATTGCAATTGCACCTCATAACGATAAACGATTATGAGGGTATCGTAATTATAATTTATACCCTGTGAAAATGTGCATCAAGCAATTATTTTGTGTGGAAAACATTCCAGGATTGTTCATTATATGTTTAGAAGTTAATAGAAATTTGCAACAAAGGATTCTCTTGAAATTAATTAACATTATCGTTCCATTTCCTTAATTTTTCATGCATCATCCCTCAAGAGGAGTCAAGGAGTCAAGGACTCAAGGAGTCTCTTGATGGGAGATTAGGAGAACTTGGCATAGAATCTCTGTATCGTCTCCCGTAGTCTCCGCAAGGGAGTCGTCAGCGATTCATAGTGTACTCTTATAGCAGTCGCTCACCTGGCGCGGAGAGAGATTGATTCGGGAGACGGAGACGCAAGTCTTCCGCTGTTCAGAGACTCAAATTTTTCATCCCGGGGGCTAATTTATTGCAGTTCACTGAACAATTTTGTAAATGTACTTGGGTATTGTCATGAAAAGGTACTCCTGGTGTCGAAATCATGTGAGGGTTTTCTTTATTCTTCCTATTATTAATCTCAGACTTCGCCTCAACTAATACTTGAGAGCTCTGACCAGAAGTGACCAGGCCAACTGGAGGTACTTTCAGAGGACTGATAATATTTTTGGGACTTGGAGGTTTCCGTGATGTGGATTCAGACGGACAGGGTTTCTTTTCTCCTTTAATTCATTTTACCCTGGTTGGTTAATGGGCGAATACTATTTTGGTGAATACTTATTTCGACCTAAAAATTTCTGTTATTTTCAACGAAAAATTCCAAAAAATCATTTCCTATAACCGTAGAAAAATGAAGACCGAAAAGACTGATTTTAGAAACTTTAAACTCCATTTTTACCTATAAGGTCAAGTCCTAGCTGAGAAATGAGTTCGTTTTCGAGGAATTCAGCATTTTTTACTTAAAAAATGGATGTTTTAAATTTTCAGCAAACATCAGGCAAGTGTCATTAAACATGAACTATAAGAAAAAATCTGTAGTGCGTATCATTTCCCTTTCTAATTGAATATAAGATTACTGGGAAGTAGAAATTTTTGAAAAATACAAAGAAATGAAAAAGAAAGCCAAGTCAGCAATGTCGAATAAACAAATAAAAAATTAGTAGAAGGAGGACCAACGTCCTTGGCGCGGATCAGAAGATGGAGAATTAGATTGATACTAGACAATGAGTTGAAAAACTCCGCGCCAAGAACGTTGGTCCTCCTTCTACTAATTTTTTATTTGTTTATTCGACATTGCTGACTTGGCTTTCTTTTTCATTTCTTTGCATTTAACAAAAATTTCTGCTTTCCAGTAAGAACCAAACAAAACTTTTTCTTGACGCAGTTTTTTTACAAAAACATGTGTTTTTGTATTTTTAGGGAGATTTCATTATTTTTTTTAAAACAAACAAGGAATCGTTTTTATATCCTGTAAATTGTTTCATTTTCAATTCAATTCGGTTCATTTATTTTTCACACGATAAATCATCTTTCCAATTAACAATCGAAGTAAAACAAATAGTTCTATTCCACAGTCGTTATTTGCACCGACTTTTAATTATTTATTCAAGATTTTCCGACTGAATTTGCTTCTTCGAGAATTCATTTGTGCACGAAACTCGAATGAAAAATATCTGTGGAATTCATCATTCGTGCACCATATTCAATTTGTAAATTCCCGGGCTTCCCTCCTTGGTGCGTGTGGTTGTATTGCACTGCTACCAACTCCGTAACAAAAAAATGATAGGAGTTGATGTGAAATGCGAGAATGTGCATATGAACCCGTTGCTATGCGCGTATTTTTTAAAATATTGCTTCGAACAAAAAAATAGTTACATCAATGAGAAGCTTGTGGCCAATTTATGTAATGTAACTAAGAGTATTTTTGTATATGTAGCTCGTCACGTTTGTATTTTATTTAATGGATATGATTCGGAGGTAGTGGAGGGGGTAGTTGCTTCATGTATAGATACACGGGAGCGATCGGCCTGATGTTTTGTACAATCGGAGTCAAAACTTTTCTTGGCCGATACGCTGCCGCGTATCTCGATCTAAACATTTTGGCCGAACTTCCCTCCTATTATACTGAAAAGTGGAGAAATTTTGGAAATAATTGAAGTTTTGGAATATATGCTCAGATATATCTGTCGATATAAATATTTCTATGCGAGTCCCTTCAATCGATTGTACGGTCTCAGCATTCAATTGTGTTGGTTTGGATTAAAGTTATCGTCAAGGGAAACAAACTTTGTCAAACTAATCGATCACATTTTCTTTAAGTTCGCTATGATTTTCATTTTCTCATCTCGTACTACCTTAATATTTCGATTCTTTATTCGCGTGGAATGGCAACGATGCAGAATGAAACAAATGCACGCTTTTGTGAATTTCCGGAAAATTCTTTATCCCCTCATTTTCCAGGTTTAATCTCCGTTGTACAACTCTTGGTCCGAAGTCAGGTGGAATTAATGTTTCATCTCTCTAGTGGCGTAGCATCCGGCTCAAGCGGTTTCGAAGGATGTGAGATTAAAATTTCATATTTGTACCTTATCCACCATCACTCATTTGTACAGAAAAATTCTAATCATGTTAAATTATGTTAATGAACGTTACGACATCACTTGCAAGCGACGGTTAACTCCGTAGCTCGTCATTTATCTCATTACGCACACGAATTATTCTGTTCTCTGCATCGTTTTGGGTACCCAATACTTCTCAGGCTAAATGTGATTTCCTCGTGTTCACGTCAAAGTGACATGAAACTTTTTACTCAAAGTGGAAACAAACAGGTCAAAAATGAAGATGTGTATGCTCTCAGGCTAGAATTCGTCGTATTCAAGTTTTACCTCAATACTTTTTATGCAAACTATAGACTTGATTTTGTACTTTCAGCAGAATAAACCACACGGTTTGAATGTTCCTACCGTAAAAAGCAGAACCGAAATCGATCTCGATGTATCTCGAAAATCTCGAATAAGCGTAATCGTAAGCCTGAAACCGAAGCGCCACTACGTGAGAAGACGAGAAGGCGCGTGCGTAGCACGCGCGACCGATCTCCCCTAGTGGAAAAACCTAAGGCAGAGGCGTAACACGCCTGATCAGAATTTCGGATCGGACTTGATCAGTTTCTGATCAAGACCTGAACAGAATTTCCACTCGGGTCGGTTAATTAAATATTCGACGGGGCTGTTGGAGTGGATGTGAATCATTCAGAGGTCGAACCAATAGCTTCCCGACCAATTCTCATTTTTCTGTTTATTAGAACAGAAAAGCGAATCTTTAAATTGCCATCCGGATGACGAGAAAACGGCTGATACGATTTTGTTCAGCATCCAATCAAAATCGAGTGATATGTAAATACATCAATCATACCAGAAAAATCAAATCCCATCATTATTTTCGGCAAAATTGTTGAATTTTTGAAGAAAACGATTTTTTAAATATTTTTCTCACACGTTTAATGTGAATAACTAAGACGATCATCTTCAGCAACTAATCAGTTTTAAGTCACATTAACACGCATAGACTGAAAAAATAAATTTCAAATAGCATCATTACTATACATGGAAGAAATAGTGGAATATGTGAAAAATAGTCTGTTGTGCACCATGGGCAGAAAGTCATGTTTTCCCTGCCCGAGGTGCACATGCTATTTTTTAACACACCTGCAAAGAATAGTACGCGGATATATTGCGTCATTAGATCGAAAAAAACTTTTCTGGCGAATATGAGTTTGCAGCCCGAGCTGAAAGCAAAGGCTGCAATCATATGAGCTAGAAAATTTTTTTTAGGCCGTATGACGAACAATATTTTTTGTCTTACGGCCGGAATGACAAGAAAGTTTGTATTTTACTTTCTGATGCGCAGGAGGAAAGTGAATACTTTCTACCCTAAAGCGGAAGGCACTCACTTTCCTCCCGCTTATCGGTGCACTTGGTGCACAATATACTATTTTGCACAAATGATAACAGACCCTGCTAAATTACCTTCGAGACAGAAAAATTAAGAAGATAGTTTCATTAAAAGAATCGGAAAGGCATGTGTTGCGTGTCGAACACGCGAAACTACGAAATTCGATATTTTTATTATTTCTGTTCATTTAGTTTTTCCCAAATTGTTATTTCCAAGAAAATCATTTATATAAAGACCGTGTACTTTCCCGGATTCTCGAAACCTCTAACAATCGAAAGAGCATTCAATTATTATTCTTAATCCTCAGTGCAGCTGCTCTTCAAATTATTTTATTACTATTTTCTCAAGTCTAGAACTAATTAAAATTCTCGTGAAACTCGACTGGGAAAGATCCTTCGTCTAGACAATTTCGATAATGCTTTTGTTCAGCACTCTATTTATTCAAACAAAGTGCACATTTTGGGTCGCTTTATGAGTTCAGTCACAATAGTCTTTGAAAATATGTTCGATAATCCTCTTATACCACTCGACCCCTCCTATTCATCATCTCTCACAGCGGGCTCCAAGTACGTCATCGGACCCAAATAGTCATAATCTTCCCCTCTGCCTACCTCTCCATCAACTCAAGGAAGGCCCCAATTTTCCCCCACTGCAAACTAAACCACACCTCCTACCTCGTTTCCACCAATCGCAAATATTGTTAACTTACTCTGATTGGCTCGGCATCGACATCACCGTTCAATATATAAACCCGGTACTTACAAATTGTTAGTTAGTTAAAATTCAAATCTCTGACTAGTCACATCCAGCAGACAGGGGCGGCGGAACGTGAAAATCTGAGGTGTTGAGTATGAGTAAGAGATTTGGCGGGGAGGGGGGGGGGG
>NW_021680675.1:112318-128810 GCF_001412515.2 Diachasma alloeum | reverse complement strand
GAACGTAAATATGTCTTTAAACGCCTCAATGTAGAAAAGGAGCGCTCATTTGTACACGTAGAGCCAGGTACCGTCAACAATATTTGGATCAGTCTTTTGAACTCTGGACTCATGGCAGCGAGCGCAGGGTTGTCCTTCAGGGACATGACGATATCTTTCAAGGAGTCAATTTTCGCCTCTTTTCGAGTAGAAACATCGAGAAAAGTGTCACGATGACGTTCCAGTAATCCTGCATTGAAATCGGCGCTTCCTGTATTGTACACTTGCGTGATCTCTTCGGTAGTCACTTCGCCTTTACCCAGAATAAAGTCCTCACATTTATTAAGGAAATTTATCGTCTCTGACTCAAATCGAGTATTTAATGATGACATAACTTGATCAAAGACTTCATAGTAAGTTTTCCGAAAATACTCTTCTGGGGTGCTGAAGACGTGTGCCTTACTAGAACTGTCTCTGTCCAAGCACCTTGAGATTTTTCGTAAGCGCGGGATCTTTGGTTCTTCAATATCAAGGGAAGTGATGCCGTCCATGGATTTTTCCCAAATTGAGGAAAATTTGGAATCACGAGACGTAGACAATATTTATTTCATGACCTGCACTCTGTTGTTCGACTCTTTTATACACAGATCAACTCGTTGCAGCTCTGCGTTCAAAATTTCGATTTGTTCAAAAACGTCAATCGACAAAGTTAAAAGAAAGAAGAAATCAAACGATTCCATTTGATGCAGAAGTCCCTCCACTTTGGCGAAGACATCCTTATTTTGACAATCGTCTTTGTAGCCTTCGAGAAATTCCATAATCACTGAGTAATTTTCATGGACTGTTTTCAGTGACTTCACGCGAATACACCAACTGCCACAGAAAAATAAATCGTAAAAGACATGAATCAAATTACCAAAACAGAGAATTTTTTATTCTAGATAGTTGTAAACGTTACCGTGTTGGACAGAATGCTGCTAAGTTCGGATTATCTGAAGTTTGTAATTTCTTGAAAGCAGCTAACCGCTTAGGCGAATCTCGAAGAAAATCAATTAGATTTTTCATGTTTCCTAGAAAATTTCTTACGCATGGAACGCATTCCATCGCATCTTGAACAACTAAATTGAGCGTATGAGCTGCACAATGAACGTACACAGCACGCGGTTCTACTTCCTTGATACGTGTTTGAGGACCTGTCTTGTGTCCGCTTACATTGGCTGCCCCATCGTAGCACTGACCACGCATGTTAGAAAAGTTTAGATTATATCGGAGTAATGCATTCTCGACGAGCTTGAATAATGTTTCCGATTTTGTATCCTCTGTCGAATAAAATCCCCCGAAAATTCTTCGACAAATAGATCTGTATGCACTACCCTAAGACAAATTGAAACTTGTTCCACTCTAGAAATGTCTGAGGTTTCATCAATCATTATAGCATAATACTTCTCATTTATAATCACCTCCAAGTTTTTTCTCAATACCTCATTAGCCATAATTTCCAAAATTTCATTAACGATATCATGGCTCAGCCATTTCCCTTTCTCTCGATTTAACCACGTCTGTAACTCAGGTACGCGTCGAGCTAGCAATCGTAAAACTCGAAGGAGGTTAGAACGCTCGTCGTTGTTACCGCGAAGAGGTAGACCTTGTTGGGCTAACATTAAAATAGTATGAAAAATCTCTGATAAGGCGGTACGAGAATCAAGCATTTCTCTCTGCTTTGTCGTACTGATTTGTTCAGCAATATTTATTCGTTTCCTAAAATTATTAATTGCATTCACTGCCTCAGTATGCAAAGAACTAGATTCGTGATTACGATAACGAGTTATGGCATTGGTCCAGCAATTAAATCCACTTGTCACAAATGCCTCTAGTGAAATACTTCCACTTCTACACGTTAAAGAATCTCCTAATAATAAATTCTTCTCTGTAGCTTCAGTACAGATTAAGCACACGACTTTCCTGGACGAACTGAGAGAAATCGAAGGATACTGAGATTTCCACCGCTCCCATGTACTTTTTGAGACGGACAAATCTTGATCTAAAAAGAGTAATAGCGAGAGAATATAAAATTTAAGAAAATAACGAGGCCGGCGTGATTTTCAATGATTTGTAGGAAATCTTACTTGAGTGTTTATCTTGAGTAGGGATATTTTCGGAATCACTCTCACATTTGTTGCTATTATTCAATTTTTGTTTTTTTCTGGTTAGATGTGTGTCAAAAGAGTCTGAATCTTTATAGGTTAAGTCGTCTGTAAGGGGTAGGTTGCATTGTTGAGGCTCTGCGTTGACTGCCTTGTTTAATGGTATGAGAAATCTTTTCATCTTGGCCTAGCAGATGTTATTCAAGAGGCAAACATATCAGGTAGTCACGAATACACCGACATAACGATTCGGAAGTGCTCGGAAACTCAGCTGTGGCGGTGGGTCTGTGCAACCTACACAATTGTCCACTGCACGAGCGTGAGCAAGCACACACATTCATACACATGCATATGCTGACTCAGTCGATAATAGACTCACGACGGTTACCGAGAGAAATTAACGTTTTATTTACCTCATCGGTCGATAATTGCGATGATAATTATTTTTCCCTCTCGATTTTTCTGAGGTGTTGAATTCAACACCTGAAAAATTTCAGGTGTTGAGTACTCAACACGTTCAACTATGGTTCCGCCGTCCCTGCGCAGCAGAAACCTTGTACAAATATATCTTTATTCTCGAATAAACGGAAAACTGTAAAAACTGAAGGTGTATACATCCGATTTATGCAAGTCTCCCAGTATATACCCATCACATCCTCACTCGCTCCAATCATTCGAAAATTCCCCTTTTTAATCGGCTGCATAAACAACCTATTCGGCGTGCAGCAATTAGCCTGATATTGTGTCTGTAACTTCAGACCTCTGGAATTTACAACTCCAGAGAATTAAAAGAATCTCAATATTCAGTGCCTACCAGCATGTGAATTTCTCTTTTTCAGAGAAATTGAACGTTCGACATCAGAGGGAGTAAGATATTGTTGAATGGTGATAACAGAATATTTTCCAAGAAGTTTATTCTGAGCAGCATTCTCGAGGATGAATAAATCCTCTTTCGTAGGCACCCAAATCCGCAAATACTGTGATATTAAAAACGATTATTGTTTCGTTCAATATTATCCTTCGAAAATTCTACGCACCACTATTGTGATTTGAAAAATGATTCAGCTCTTTTAGATGTTTTGTTCTACAGTGTGGGGCCATTCTACTTCAATCTCTTCTAATATACAATAGACTCCCGTTAGAGTCACACTCAAGGGGGTGTTGGGGAAGTGAATTCGGGGAATGCGACTGTATTCACCTTCCACCACTACGCGCTTACTCCTGGCGTCATTTCTCAGAATCGACATTGATAAAATAAAAATACTGAATTTTTCTTTTTAGTTTATTGATGAAAAAATGAAAATATAATAATAATTATCATAACAATTATGATATTATAATGACCAATAAAAATAAGAATTAATTAGTCATTATTAATAATTAATTATTGTCATTAATTAATAATCAAATCATTACTATGATAATCAAAGTCATACAGTGAAATAAAATAATTATAATTATTATCATAATTTTTTAATGTTTTCTCCATTCGTCAACCTTTGTAAAACATTCACCTTGGTTGCCAGATCCACATTAAGTCTTTTTTTTTTCAATTTTTTTATTGACATTTCCGCTGTCGTTTTCTTTTTGTCGATCCATTTTTCAATTTATTTAAATTTTCACTCGATCAACTAACTAATCAAATTTTAACTCATTTTACCACAATAAAAGTGTAACCTCTCTCCGTGACGATCAGGAGCAGACTAAATGTCTACCCATCGTAAATTCATATTTTCAGTATTTTAGTTTGCGAATTTCCGAGAATTCAAAAACAATGACTCCATCAGAAAAAACACGAGCATTCATTTAGAGGCTCACGTAGGTAATGGCGGGGGGGGAACGCACGCGGGCCGAAAGATCGATATGAGGGGAAATGCGACTATAACGAGTGTGATTCTAACGCGAGTCTACTGTATTCATCAACCCCATGACCTTGGGACAATTTTTCTCATTCACATAATGTTATCGAAAATTCTTACATTCTAAGGGCATACGATAAATTCCAGCATCGTTGCAAAATTCAGAAGCACGCGTGGGCGCTTCGCCAAACCAATTCAACTGCAATAATATTTGCATAAACTGGCTTCACCCTGAGAATAATTTATGGCTGAAGACGTGTTGACAATGATCCATTCTTCTGTTCCATTGTGCTTGTTGCATCTGTTAAATTGTAATTTGAACTATTGAGAGAAGTTTCACCCCGGAAAAAAAACTTTTTCGTTTTTTCGAGAAAAAAATTTTCGACATACTATTGTTCGTGTGATTTTTCCTCAGAAATACGATTTGTAAAAAAGAGAGATTCGATTTTTTTTCAATCGAAAAATCAAGTTTTAAAAAATCTCCAATGTATTCTTTTTGGAATAGTTTTTTCGAATACCATCACAAATTTTTGCTCCTTAGTTATGAAAAAAGTGAAAGAAGATACATTTTTGAGTTTATCGGTCAACCAAAACAAGCAGGGGATGGCGAGCATATATGGCAGGGTGCCATATGACAGTGAGGGATCTCTTTTTTTCGCCATCAATACATTATTCAATAATGCAAAATCCAAAAAAGTATGGGGTGGCAAGATTTTAGGGTAAACTTAAATCGGCATTCGTAAATTTTGCGCGACCAACGGAGTGTTAATAGAAATTTTGATAAACGAATAGATTTCAAAATGTATCTTCTCTCGCATTTTTGATAATTGAGGAGCCAAAATTTGTGATCAGAATCAAATAACTATTATTTTTCTTGAGTTAACATTTCTATTTCAATTTTAAGTGGCCGGATACAATTTTCACTGAAAAAATTAGATTCCTGCCGAAAAATTACGCGAAAAATTTTGTTATTAAGTTTTTTCTCGAAATACGAAAAAGTTTTCTTCTTGGGATGAACCTCCCCTCAACGTCTTCTCAGAATTATTCAGTGAATTGAAAATTGGTCATCATTGAATGAATTGAAAATTAAAAATATCAGGAGTTCCTCTATTTAACGATTTTTTTTTAACGATTGAAGGCGTTTATTTAACATAAATTGGCAATTTAACAATATATATACAAATTATATACAAGTTATGATAGTTTCAGTCGTAGTCTCAGCCCTTGGGCTCTTACTTACAAATATCTTGGGGGTTGTATTTTATTCAAATGACAGGGAGATTATTTACAATGGAAATAAATGGATAATAGGGAAAAGCGAGCAGTGAAAAACCCTAAAACATGAATAGTTCCTCTATGATAATGTCAAGTTGAACGAAATTTTATGACCAGAGCTCAGGAGAAAACACTAATTCTCCCTGAATTAATACAAAAAAATTCCTGAAATTTTCTATTTTGAATATTTATTCACGCACTTATACCCATTCACTTCATATGGCAATCAAATATAAGATACCATAAATATAACATTGAAAATTGATCATCTGCAATGCTGCACGCAAAATATTATCTACAGCAGGCTACGATACTTTCGATGTTTGCAAAATTTCAAGATAATACAAACCTGCTGAGAATTTTCCACAGCATTTTTAGCATTTTCACAATATCGCCGTGGCATTCTTGAGAAAGAGCCATCAGTTCTGTTTTTCACTGCCGTATATTTTCATGGGCTAAAGCTGTGATTTCACGAAACTAGGTTGATTGCCCCATTTTCCATCACGAATGTGTCATACAGAGAATTGATAAGAGCTTATCTCAGCAATTGAATGCATGCCATTATTGATTTCACATTTAATAAGGGAATACTGAAATTAATTATGTGGTTTCAAAATGCTGATAATTGACTTTATTGAATTTCATCATTTTCAAATTGATGTCATACAAATGGACGGTATGAACTCACACTGAGAAACAAGCAGAGGGCCGAGCCTTTATGTCAGAAGGCATGTGATCATTACTTGATGCGTTATTCATCTCTTTCATTTTTTATTTCTACCAATTCCACTGGTAGTAAGCTTTCCAGTGGATCCCCAGAAATATCATTTTTTAATTGAAAAGTTGAGAATTAAATTTTGATTTTATCCAGTGGGATAGGCATATCTACAAGACCCCATTTAAAAAAAATGTTTCCATCTGAAAATCAATGATAAATCAATCTGAAATTTAACAAAGGCGTACAATTTGATGATATTAAGTAGTCAGTCTGTTGTGTAGTGTTGTCGCATTGCTCGACTCGTAATAGTGGTTAATTTTTTTTTAGAGGAATTCGAAAATCAATCGAAGATATTACGCCTGTATGACACGGTCCCCTACTTATTCTCGCCGACGATAGATTTTCCATAGTCTAAAGCAAATGGCTTGTGGTTTTTTTTCAATATCTTCAGTGTTTAACCCATGCAACATCTCGATCAAAGCTCACACGATCTCGTTTCTTCCCTAAGCGTAATATTACAAGAAGCTATTTCCAGACCTTAATTTTTCACTAGGATGCCCCGATGGGAGCATTAAGATTATTACTAACGTGTGCCTCAAATATGAACCTGGCATATCAGACAACCCTAGCAGAAATTTCATTGCGCAGAAACGTCGTGGCGTAAGTTGGCGCGCGACATTGCCTTTATAGCGGCGATGTACCTCAGAAAGGTACGCAGCAGGGTCACTGAGACCGGGCTGCGCGGGGTTTATGCGGGATGGACCTATCTATCTGTGGCTGCCCGAACCTTAAATCCCGTCAATTAAAAATTCACAATATTCGGATTATGCGTATATTAATTCAAATCAATTATTGAAGGATTAACGGTTCTTTAGTGAATAATAATCTCTCCCAACTAATTCAGTAGCGAAGTGGTAAAACGGTACAAGTCAATTTTGACTATTGGTCAGTTTTCAATGGATATCTCGGAATCTAAGGGAGATATATACCCGAGTCGAATAATTGGACCTGACAAGTTCTACTCAAGTCTTTCCGTTCAGAACTGGATAGGTCTGGGGAAGCCTCTTCCCCAGTCCTTCCGAGACCTTCCTACCTTGGTTATCTCCCATTTCAGCACTCATTAGGTGTAAGCAGGACTTGTATTCAGACTTTCCAAATGCTTGCCGGTCCCCGTGATTCTATGGGACTATATTAAATCCGGCTTCATATCCCTGTTTACGCATGCGGTATTAAAATAAAAAATGCAATTATTGTTTTTTTTTAATCTCGAAAATCGACATTTCATGAGAGGGTGGAGGGGAGACGCATGTATGCGGAGGCTTAAAATTTTTACCCAACAAGGGGAGAAGATTGTCCCTCCGCTTGCATGCGTTGTCTAAATAAAAAATGAAATTGTTAACAAATCTGACCCTTGTTCCAAGTGAAAATCAAAATTTTTTATTTCGACATTTCTGGCGCCTCCGAGGGTGTCATTAGCATTAGAGGAGTCAATAAATACGGAATCAACCTTCACTTGGCGAAAAAAATCGATTTTGGCGAAAGTTGACTTTCCCCTCTGGAAAAACCGAAAATCTGACCCTTTGGCTCCGAGTGAAAAATTTCTTTTTACAGTTTTCATTTTTTCCACATACTTTTGAGAGTTCTGAATAGCCCGTCGCTTAAATCATTGGAATCAACGGTCACCCGGCTAAAAAATTTGATTTCGATGGAAGTCGACTTTTCCGCTGGAAAAACCGCAAATCTGACGCTTTGGATCCGGGTGAAAAAAACATTTTTTCAGTTTTCACTTTTTCCACATATTTTTGAGAGTTTCGAATAGCCTGTCACTTAAATAGTTAGAATCAACGTTCACCCAGCTAAAAAATTCGATTTTGCCGAAAGTCGAATTTCCCCCTGAAAAATTCCAAAATCTGACACTTTAGCCCCCGGTGAAAAAATTTATTTTTCAGTTTTCACTTTTTCCACATATTTTTGAGACTTCTGAATGGCCTGAATAATAGTTCTGAATCGTTTCAATCATTGGAATCAACGTTCACCGGGCTAAAGAATTCGATTTTGGCGAAATTCGACTTTCCCCCTGGAAAAACCGAAAATCTGACCCTTTGGCTTCGGGTGAAAATTTTTTTTTTTCAGTTTTCACTTTTTCCACTGTAACGAACTTGCTTTCGTCTTCTTGAAAAACAAGCGTTCAACCAGTGCTAGACCGAATGAATCGGAATACCCTCGGTAAAATGTCTCTTAGCTCAAGAGATTTCCAGGATTCGTCAATTGTGAGGGATACTGGTACAAATACAAAACTCAATACGAAACTCTTTGGGTAGAACAAAAATGAAAATATTTTCATTCCAAATTAAGCCTCAATTTCTATTACAAATTGTGGGTTTCTGGAGGTTGTCCCTTGGTCTTAACTTTTTCAATTTCCTTAATTCCAGTTTCTGGTTGACAACTGAACGAAAAATACACAAACAATACCTGTACTTAATTGCGAATCTACTTATGATGGAACGTGAAATTTCTATTTTGCCTATCTTGAATTATTGTGCCACCGCTTGCTTCAACTATTTGCCTAGTTTCATTGTGCCTTAACTGAATGAATTACAAAAATAAAGATGCAACATTATCTTTATAACTACGCCTTAACGCTGGGAAAGTAAGCACAACTCATATAATATGTGACGAAAATTAACTTTCCTCTAGGGTTATCTGAACTTTCTTTCTAACATAGAAGGTCGCCCCAACTTCACACTAACGGTCTTTTAGACCAATAAAAAATGAATGGGGAAAACAAAAAATGAACAAACAAAATGCGAACCTATCAAAACGCGAGATAGGGGGAGAAAACAATGGATAAACGTAAGAAATCCTCAGGTGTATTTAGCTTTCTTGGGAACGGTAAATTACATACTGCATGTCCTCTTTTCTATTTGTAACTTTTATTAAGAGATCATTAACTGACAAAGGATATCTTAACGTAAAATGAGTGAGCGATGAATAAGAATGTATGATGAACAATTGAACCCTTTTTGACAAAAGACCTACAGACTGTGAGCTTTCTTCAATTGAATAACCGTGATTCGGTTGGGAAATGAATTGTTTCCCTGGAATATTTTTGTTCAATATGACTACTTTGCCATGTACCTTTGTGGATCTAGTGAATGTCGGGAGGAAAAATTCTTTTATTTCTGGAGTTACACAACTAATATTTTCAACTTATAATACTTATCAACGTGTCGACGACAATAGCTTAAATGAACGTATTTGAGGTCTTATATATCTAGATATCCTTAGAATTGCATTCTCATTCGAATGACACTCCTCATCATTGGATTCTAATTCTTTTGAAATAATTCCCCTTTTTAAAAGGTTCATCGATTTTTTTCTCTTTATGTTCAATTATCCTTTCTACCGCTGTGCTCTTTTTACGCAAGTTTCTAATTTATTTTCTTCGAGCTACTGTTTTCAAAGTGAAAGTAAATTTTCGGCGGTTTCTGCAAAATTTCGTTATTCTTCTCTCCCACGATATTAATGAATATTGTGAGTCTACACGAGTCATAGAATTATTGCTTTAAGGCTTTCATAAAATCCAGTTTACAATGAAATATCATAGCCTTTATCTTTTTATCTTTTATCTATGAAATCCAATTTACACTGAAATATCAAAGGCTCTATCTTTTATCTATCCGTAGTCAAATTTCCTCTCCAAGTTCTTTACTTCATATAATTCCCTGTTCCTAGAACACTTTTTTCTAGATAACTCTGCTGCCTTCTGGTACCCTTTTGAAACTATCCCCGGGGTAGAAAACCCTCCGGTTCTGGTTTCCTATCGCCGCTCCAGGGTAGAGCCCCACCGGAACAGAGTATCCTATGTGACCGTCCCCGGGGTAGAACACCCACCGGTTCTCAGTCAATCTAACACTGCACCGGGGTAGAGCCCCACCGATACAGGTATCCTGTCTTGACTGCCACCAGGGTGCAATGCCCACTGGCTTTAGTCGATCTAACGCTATTCCGGGGTAGAGCCCCACTGGAATAGAGTATCCTAGACCTTCTCCGGGGTAGAACATCCACCGTATCAGGGTGTGCGGATGATCTCGACCAGGGTAGAACGCCCACTGGCTTTGATCCAGGGAGGGCCTTGACCTAGGGTAGAATGCCCACTAGGTTACGGCTCTGGTTGGGAAGTAAATTACCTCCGGTAAATTACCTAGTTTTTTACATGTAAAAAATTTGGTAAATTACCTGATAGTTTTTTTACATTTTTTACAACACAAGTCGCCATTTGCCGGTATTTGAGAAACCTCCTCGTTCGTCTCAAGACTTGTTGGCTGATGAAAAAAAAAGTTTGAAATATAAATCATAAATGTTAGACTGTCTAGCACTTATTAACTATGTTAGACGTCATAATGGTTGGACTTCACGTGATCGATGGGGCAAGGGTCGAATGTCACAAGAGTCAAATTTTACAAGGGTCCGACATTTCAAGAGTCACAAGGGAGTGATTGAATTTTACAAGAGTTGAATTTCACAATGGTCATTTTTCACGAAGGTTAAATGTTACAATGGTGAAATTTTACGGTAGTGAAACGTCACGAGGGTCACAAGAGGGTGGTCGTATTTCACGAGAGTCAAACGTAAGGAGGGTCACAAAGCGATGGGCAAATTTCACGAGAGTCAAACGTCACGAGGCTCACAAAGGGACTAACAAATTTTACAAGGGTCAAACATCATGAGGCTCATAAGGGAATATTGAAACTTTCACGAAGGTCACAAAGGGATCGTTAAATTTTCAAGAAGCTCAAACGTCACGAGTCACAAGGGAATATTTTTTTTTTACCGTTATTTTACATCGCTTCGACCCGGCTAGGGTATACTGCGATGATGATCAAGACTTTAAATGGTTAGATCGCATCATTCTACCCGGCCGGGATTTGAACTCGGAACCTTTCGCATGTGAGGCAACGTACTTACCCACTGTCCCAAGCCACCGGGCGTACAAGGGAATATTTGAATTTCATGAGGGTTGAATGCCATAATAGTTATTTTCCAACGTCTCCAACGGAATGATCGAATTGCAAGAGGGTCAAATATTGCGAGAGTCACAAGGGTCACAAAGGAATACGACACTCGCGTGAAGTTTGATTGTCCCCGTTTGTGACCGTCATGACATTTGACAGTCGTGTAATTTGAGCATCCCCTTGTGATCCTCGTGACATTTAAATCTCGCGAAATTTGACCATCTCCTTGTGGCTCATGTGACTCTTGTGAAATTGACATTTGTGTCGTTTGACGCTCGTAAAATTTGATCAACCCCTTGAAACACTTGTGACCTTCGTGACGTTTGAAATTTGACTATCTCTTTGTTAATTGTAAGGTTATATGTAATAACGAGTTTTTTTACATTGTTTACATTTATTACGCTCTGTAGGTAAATTACCAGTTTTTTACGTCGTCACGTAAAAAACTGCCTCCAGTCCGAGATGCCCAATTCTGCCTCTGGGTGAGGAAAACCCAAGGGTAGAACGCCTACTTGAATCCTGGTAAGGAAGACCAAGGGTAGAACGCCCACTTGATCAGGGGTTTCGGGATACTACTAGGGTCGAACGCCCACTAGTAGAGGACGAGGTCCGTTGCCAGACTGCTTTCTCAGTTCAAGTTCAAAAGTATGTTTATTGTTTTTCCTTGTATTTTACAGGTTTGCAGATGCAATTACATTGTGTTTAGTTTAAGATTCCTACTCTTATTCGTTTACGCTTAATAGAGATTTGTAATAGTTCGTTGGAGTTCGAGTTTTGTGTTTTTAATTTTAGAATAATGTTTTTTATTTCAGGAGAAAGTTTTTATTTAAAACCTGAGTATCTATCGTTGGTTCCTTACAACTAATATAAAAATTATGGTGGTCCAGCCTCCATCTTTGGTTTTGTCAGCATAATATCATGTGGCAATTTATATTTATCCCAATTGCTTCTAGTCCTTTTACAGACATTTTTTAAAATTTCTAATTTATCTAGAGTATTTTTATAAAAATTTGTTGATAGCTTTTCTACTACATTATAAATAGGTTCAATTTCCGCCTTATCATGCAGATCACAGATTTTTGTACTTTTATTTACATTCAATATCATTCTTAAACATTTATTTTGTATTTTCTGTAGTAGATTATAATTTGTTTTGCATGTGTTGCTCCATATTGGGCACGCGTATGTGATAATTGGACGGATGCACATTGTGTACAGAGTCTTTTTGTTTTTAGTATTTACTGCGCTTTTTCGAGATATCAATGGGTATAGGATACACATGGCCGCTTGAGCCTTACGTGCGATTTCCTTTGTGTGTTTTGTAAATGTCAGCTTAGTGTCTAAAGCGAAGCCTAGATATTTTGCTTCGGTTGTTAATTTAAGAGGTTGGTCATACATTTGGACAATATATTTTGGTTTTTTCATTTTGTGCGTGAATATCGTCAGCTCTGTTTTTGCTACATTTATTTTTATCTTCCATTTTTCGAAGAACTCTTCCAATTTATTTGTGTTCTTGCAGGTATTTGAGGGATAGATCCTTGCTCCAAGAGGAGGAGTATATCGCGGTGTCATCAGCAAACATGCCGAGTTTTGTTTTAGGATGCTTTGGGATATCATTTATGTATAGCAAGAATAGTGTTGGACCAAGGATTGACCCTTGGAGTACACCCGCGGCTATCCCCCTCTCGGAGCTGAGAACTGACCCTACGCAAACGTCGAAAGTTCGATTGTTCAGATAATCAATGACAAATTTGATTACGTATAGGGGTATTCGATACAAGCCCAGCTTGTGAATCAGGCCTCGGCACCACACGGTGTCAAAAGCTTTTTCTATATCAATCAAAAGGAGGCTAGTGCTTTTATTGATATTGAAATTGTTGCTGATGTAATCAGTAAGTCTAGCTAACTGCTGCACCGTGTTGTGAGCCCGCCGGAAGCCAAACTGTTCTTGTATCAGAATTTTTTCCTTATGCAGAACATTTCTCAATCTGTCATTTATGATTAATTCGAACAGTTTTCCCATAGTAGGTAGAAGACTTATGGGCCTATAGTTTTGGGGGAAGAGTTTGTCCTTCCCAGATTTGTGAAATGTCAGTATTTTTGCTCGTTTCCATTGGTTAGGAAAGTAGCCCAGGACAAGGCAAGTACCGAATATATGCATTATTTGAATCAGAGCCTTTTTCGGCAGGTTCTTTAATACAATATTCTGCACTCCGTCGTGTCCCGGGGCCTTCCTTGATTTTGTTTTTTTAATGGCATTTTTTATTTCTGTACACGTGATGGCCGGTACGTCTTCCACCGTAATGAGTTTGCTTTTAATTTCGTTATAGCTTTTTTCTATCATTTTTTCAGTTTTTGTATCGCTAAGGTCCTCTGTCAGATGGTGGACCTTTTCAAATACATCTGCCAGCGCTTCAGCCTTACTTTCTTCATCATACACTAGGCCATTTTCACTGTGCAAGGTAGGGATAGTGTTATTCATATTTTTTCTCATTTTTACTGCCTTCCACAGAGTATTATCTCTTGGATTTAGCGATTTCATTTTGTTTTGGATTTTTAGATTTCTGTATTGCTTTATCTCAATTTTGATTTGGCTGTTCAAGTTTTCTTTTAGTGTCTTATATAAGTTTTGTCGGGTTTTTTGGTGCTTTCGCCTGTAATAGTTGCGCAATTTGATACAGTTCAAAATACTCTGTGGAAGGTCACAGTCTGGATCTCCGTCTTTTTGGTACGGTATGGCAGTATTAATCGCATGTTTGATTACTCTAGTCAAATTTGATACTGAATTTTCTACTTCTAAGATAGAATTTATTTTTGGATTTATCTCTAGATTTTGATTTATTAAGTCTCGGAACTTGTTCCAATCTGCTTTTTTATAATTTAAAAATTTATTGGTTATTGTTCGTGCTTGTGCTCCATTTAATTTCATAATCACTGGTAGGTGATCCGAGTTTAGTTCGTTGAGGGCTTCGGGTTTGCCATACTTGCAATAATTTTTAACGACAGCTACGTCCACTATCCCCCTCTACTGGGTTCCCACTTTGTCGTAGTAAGGGGGCTCGGTCGCGGGCGGTGGAGGTCTTAAGGACTACCGCTACCCACGGTCGCTAAGAGGAATCCACCCAATCCATGTGTGTGAGCGGCGTAAGCCATGGCCTCGGCCATACCGTGCCTAAGGATGCGTGGCACAGGGGGAGCTATGTCGCTAACGGTGCCTCTCAGAAACCTGGGCGACCTCTGAGAGTAGTCTTGGGTGTAACCCATCCGAGACAAGCCAAGCCCTGGGCAATCGCGGCAATGCACCAGGTGAAAACGCTTAACCGCGGTACTCGTGGGACTAAAATGGAAACCAATTTAAAAAATCTTAATATTGAAAAAGCAACTTCGGGTGGGGCCAGCGATGGCGAACACACGAAGTCTGACAAGGCTGACCAGTCTGGTACCGATGTGAATCGGGTCAGACTGAGTGGAGCCGAGAGAAGACGTCGCAAGAGAGCGAAGCTGCATCAAACCTCGGGGGCGATTGCAACCTTGACGGATGCAGCAGCGAAGGTCGATGAGGGAAGGGGGGAGGGGGCTACGAGGAAGGCAATAAAACGCCTTCCATCAGAGCGTACTACGCCAAGCCCCTCAGTCAGACCGAAAGAAAAGAGAATGAGAACGCAGGATCAGGGCACATATGCTCAGAACACTACGAGCTCATTCAAGTTTGCAGTTATGCCGGAGTCATATCCGGATCAGAAACTGGGCACTGAAGAGGTAACGGAGGTGAAGAAACTCCTGAAGAGGGCCATTCTGGCGTTACCTGACGGGGTGAAAGCACCCACCTTCAACGGTGTCTGGGAAAGAGAAGGTGTGGCAATGGTGTGCTGCACTGATGAGGAAACGGGAAATTGGCTGAAAAGCCTTTTCCCCGAAAACAAAATAGCTGGACTTACTGTACGTGTGGTCGCAGCCTCGGAGCTTCCCAAGAAGCACAGGGTTGTACTACACGTGGAAGACCCAGATCTAACCGCTCAAGAAGCACTGTGCTTCCTTGAGAAACAAAATGCAGGACTGCAGGCCAGAGAGTGGGTTGTCGCTCGGGGCAGTGAGAGTAGGGACGCGAAAAGTGCCCACTTCGTTGCGCTGATAGACGACCGATCACTCTCTGTTCTGAAAGCCTGCAACTTCAGACTGCACTGCGGGATTCAAAAAGCTACTGTCAAGCTGCTTGCGAAAGACCGTGGTGAAAGTCAGAAGAAGGGTACATAGAGGTACCAGGAAAGTAGTCATCATTATGGCTGCAACCCGGGTGCACATTGTACAGATAAATTTGCACCACAGCAAAGCAGCCTCGGCTACTCTAGTCAGGCTGTTAGCTGGGATGCAGACTGTCATAGCAATGATCCAGGAACCATGGATAGTGGACAATGCTATTAAGGGCCTCAGTGGTTGTGGCAGAATCTATCACGCAAACACTCAGGAGAAAATTAGATCTTGCATTGTTATTAAAGGACTAGACTCTTTCTTCTGTTCACAGGCTAGTGAGGGAGACCTGGCTGTGGCACAAGTGGATCTGGGCCTGGGACAAGGCGAGGAAATGAGCCTGGTTGTAGGGTCAGTTTACATGCCCTATGACTCGGCTGAACCACCTCCTTCGAAAAAAGTAAAGGACCTATGCAACCATGTGAAGGAAAGGGGACTTGAACTCCTGCTAGGTTGTGATGCCAACTCGCACCATGTAGCATGGGGGAGCACCGGCATTAACGGCAGGGGGGAAAGCCTCCAGGAATTCATAATGGGGGCCGGTCTAAATATCCTTAATAGGGGGTCAGAACCTACCATCATAGATCGGAGACGACAGGAGGTCATAGATATCACTCTGGGGACGGATAGAGTGGCAGACATGATTGGGGACTGGAGGGTCTCAAAGGACCTCTCAGCGTCCGATCATCAAACCATAAGAATGTCCATCCACACAGTGAAAGAAATGGAATGGGTGAGAAACCCAAAACGAACAAACTGAGGAAATTACCGAGAGAGTCTATCTGACAATCTCAGGGATATCATCCTCAGATTTAACAACAAAAAGCAGCTGGAGGAGGCTTCGATTGCCTTAAACCAGGCCATCATGAAGTCCTTCGAAACAAACTGCAAGCTTATCCCGAAAGGGCAGCCCACTGAGACTCCTTGGTGGTCAGAGAGGCTCGGTGGGCTGAGGGGCAAAGCTAGAAAAGCTTTTAACAAAGCTAAGAACATGAGAGCGGGCCCCCGTAAGGAAGACGCATGGAAAACTTACAGAGGCTTGCTCGCAGATTACAACAAGGCAATAAAGGCAGCCAAAGAGGACTGCTGGAGGGCTTTCACAAGCAATGTGGAGAGTCAATCGGAGACCTCTAGGCTGGCAAAAATCCTTGGAACAAACAAGACTCCATATCTAGGGAGCCTACAGGCACCAGATGGCAGCCACGCGGAAACCATGGGAGGGACTCTGAAACTCCTAATGAACACCCATTTTCC
>NW_021680675.1:67325-111387 GCF_001412515.2 Diachasma alloeum | reverse complement strand
GGAGGCGATAAGGAGGGCGTCATCCACATTTTATGTGAATGCCCCCTATTAGCACTCCGTCGCTATAAAATCTGGGGCCAGGCTTTCCTGAAACCAGAGGACTTACAACAAGCGGCTGTCACCAGCCTTATTAGCCTAGTGAGAAACACAGGGCTGGGGCTGTGTGACTGACCGAAACTAAGGCGGAAGTTACAAAAGATCGTATGACTTAGGTGACTTTGGGCGCTTTAAGTGACCAGCCGCACTTTTTCTATTCTATTCTACGTCCACTACTGAGGGTAGTGCTCCGTTTGATGGGTATAGCGTGTTTTTATCAGGATGGGCTATTGTTATAGACTCACGCAAGGTCATTGCTTTCAAGAGTCTCCCGTTTTTATTCGATTTCTTGCAATTCCATAGTTGATGTTTGCAATTTAGGTCTCCAGCAATTATGACTTGACTTCCTAGATTTAATATTTTACCGAATTCTTTAGCGATAAATTTTGCTCCTGGTTTAAGATACGCTGCTGCAATGGTTAGGTTGTTATTTAGTTTCAAAGCATGAGCTTCTAATACTGCTGTTTTTATGGGTATTTCCGTGTGTTGAATATTATTTTGAACATATATGGCAATTCCTCCGCCCCTTGTGACGCCATCTCTGTCACTACGTAGGCATTTATATCCGGGTATTTTGTCATAACTTTTTTGAACAAATTTCATCTCACCCACCAGTAGAATGTGTACTCTATGCTTTTTTAAAAAGCCTGGTAGTTCATCAATCTTATTTTCGAGTGAATTTACGTTCCAGAAAACTATATTTATATCTTTTAATGGTTTTATTGTGTTGTCCATTCCCGATTTAAACATGTACTGATAACTTCTATCCTAGAAATATCATCCTTACAAGAGCTCAGGCGCTCATTTAAATCTTTAGCTAATTGTATGAGTTGTTTGATATTGCACAGTTCATTTAGTTTCTTGATTTCGTTGACTAGTTCTTTGAAAGAGTTTATGTTAGATATGTCTGATCTGTTTACTGTCCTCATCTGAGTGTTTACATATTGATTTGTACCTGTCTCATTGATTTTATAGTTTTCTTTGCTGTTTTTGCAGCTCGATGCGTATGTCTGATGTCGGGTGACGTTGATACTGGTGTCTGCGGTTTCATTGTAGGCTGTCGGTACCCCACATTCCCTGCTGATCAGTGTTGTTGGTGTTTGCGGCCCCTCTGGCGCTCCTAATGTCCTTGGTAGGCTTGGGAAGTTGGTAGATTCCAGCCTCACTGATACGCTGGCTCGTGATGGTTTAGATATTTTTTGTCTTAGCTTCTCTACCTTCTCGATGTGTTTCAGGTAGGCTGGGCATTGTTTGTGGCTGGCTGGGTGCTTTCCATTGCAATTTACACAGGTAGGGCTAGTTTTAGCATCCAGTGTACATTTATTGATCAGATGCTCCCCAGCACATTTCACACACCTTGGTGTATTATGGCAGTTGGTATATCCATGCCCAAATTGTTGGCACCGAAAGCATTGGGTTATTTTTCTAGTATTTTTGTATTTTTCCCATTGTACTTTAAAGTAACCAATATATCTGATTTGCTTTACTCGGTTTATTTGTTGACTATTTGATAGTGTAAGTAGATACAGTGGCGTTGGGTAGGACAGCTCTCGTTTTTGTTTCATGAGTGTGCACTTAATTACCTCTATTCCGCTCTTACTGATTTCAGTTTTGATTTCCTCTGGATTGATCATTGGGAGGCCTCTAATAACGATGTGTTTCCTCTTTTCATTCTTGAATGTATACGTGTAGTATTCTATTTCGTGGGAAGTAAACAACTTTTGGACTGCTTCGTAGTCAACTTTACTTGTAGCAAATACACTGGTGGCATTTGCCGTATATTTGAAGTAGACTGCATCGTGACACTGTTTTCGTATGTTGTTGGCGAACTCAGTGGGATTATCGATTTTGGTGTTTGTTGTTATTGGAGGTATGTGTACTTTCGCCGCCCTGGGTATGGACGAATTGTTGTGTTCATCAGGAGTGCTTTCTGGGTCACTGTCGTCCGATGGATCATCGTCGTCTAGGATTTGTTGAGGCTTGCGTGCGCTGTGTGGCAGCTTGTGTATTTTGTTTGGTGGCGGTGGTCTCTCTTGCTCCCTCTTCCGCTTATCACGAGTTGCTCTTTTGTCTATTGTTGTCCACTCCATCTCTTTCTCTTTCGCTGATATGGCGTATTCACCGATTCACTTCATTTACTTATATTTCTTTTACTTTACACTAAGTACTATTTGTTTCAGGCATACGCCGTCGTTAATTTAAACTTGTTTGACCATTCGTCAAATGTGTTATGATATATGGTGTCGAATGAAGAGAGTCCAAGAGTCTATATCATCTGTCGTCACTGCTTTCTCACTGCGATAGGTCTGCTTTTATAGGAGCTCGACCCCGCCAACTGGCCTTCCCCCACTCTGCGTTTCACTCTCCCTTCCTGACTTTTGCGCCCGTAGTAGACTGCGGTTTCCGCGCACGCTTGGCGCCACCTAGTCTGAACGCGCGCCCTTTCCGTTTGAATTCAAATTATTTTCCCCTTTTTCAATATTTCTTTGTTTTCTTTTTTTTACATTTTTGTCTTTCTTAATTTAATTTTATTTCCTCCGTGAATTTCGTTACTTTATTAAATTGAATTTCTTTGATAATTCTCCTTCATTTAAATTCTATGAATTCTTTGGGACGATCGTCACACCACATACTTTTGAGAGTTTTGAATAGCCCGTCACTTAAATAGTTGAAATCAACGTTGTCGCGCCTCCGGGGTTTTCATTGACATCAGAATTGTTATAAAATACAGAATCAACCATCACCTGGCGAAAAAATTCTATTTTGGCGAAAATCGACTTTCACCTTGACCCTTGCCACATGAAAATGAAATTTTTTTTTTCGTCTTTTCTGTCACCTCCGATGGTTTCATTGGCATCAGGGGGTCAAGAGGTAGTATAGAGGAGGTCTTCTAAATGCCGAAAAGAACTGAGGATTCGAAAGGTCTCCGGAAAAGTACGTCGCAGAACTGATTAGGACTTACCAGGTCAATCTAGGTCTGGAAAGATCTTGAAAGACCTGTGTACATCCAATCAGAACCAAACCCTCGACTCGTTATACCTTTTTTTGCCGAACTGATTGAGAGCTACGACAAATGTATGTTTGAGATGAGGATCTAATTTTAGGGTGAATGTGGGAGTTATTCTTTCAGGATAGGCCGGAAATTAATCAAGGCACTGAATTATAAAATGACACTATATTTTAGTGGAATTGAACCACTTCGTTAACCGTAAAATTTACACTTTGGTTTGAACTTGGTTGTTGAGGGTCTTAAATTATAATTACAGCGGTTGATATACTGAATTGTTAAACAACCGTTAATTGTCTTTGACAATTGTCTCCGATAATTCACTGAATTTGAGAAGGTGATGTACTTTCACGTGACGCGTGAAAGTGATGTACTTTGAACGACACAACAGGTTGATTCGATCTACAAAGGCTGATGATGTACTACATTTTGGGGTTTTCGCGACCGTCTGACCGCTCAACCGTAGCTTCCCGATGGTGCTCCAGGATTGTCGGTAGGACCGACCGTTTAACTGATAGATAGATAGCTATATTTTCACCATAACTGGTAGATATATAGTTACGTTTCATGTAGTTGAAAAAATTTTGCTATCTATTCCCTTAGATTCGGGAATATTTCTGAAAAAATCAACTGGGAGATAAGTCAACTTGAAACGTTTTACCACTTCGCTACTGAATTGATTATTATTATCAATAAAATGGAAAAATTCGAGCGCACCGCGTCAGTGTCGCATAGGGTTCCAGCAGCGACATAGCCGCGGAGTACCGAAGCACACTCCGTGCGTGAATGTCACTGCAGCAGGGAGCCTATTCTCGAGTTTGAGGTGAACGGATTTGTGAACGGAAGTGGTTCACGTATCGCGTTGGGGAACGAAAGTTTTCATAAACGAATCCTAGATCCACAAATGAATCAATTTCGTTGATGAATGTCGTTTTCGATTCACACGTGAGGATACTCGTATGAGGATACAGTTAACCTCTTCTGGGGAACGAAACATTAAACACTAACTGTTTAAATTTATTTATTATAGTTCAATTCTTTGTTTTACAATAAGCTGAAAAATGGATAATTTGCGGATATACATCTATTACGATGTACTCAAAAAAATGATGTACTCATGATGTAATCAGAAAAATGATGTACGATGTACTCAAATGCTGAGTATTACGACGTATCAAGTCCGCGACTTGGGAATCAGTGTGCGAATTGAAAATGACCTCCGTGAACGAAGTTAATTCACATATGAATCTAGTATTCGTTCATGGAAACTTTCGTTCCCCACCGAAATGCGTGAACGGAGCCACTTCCGTTCACAAATCCGTTGACCTCAAACTCGAGAATAGGCCCCCAGCCAATTTCTACTAAGAAATGTCAAAATTACGGTGCATAATGTGGGGTTTGGTTGAACATCCTTAAGACTTTTGAGCCTGTAAATTAATTATTCCCTTCATATTCAATAAGAGGCTAATTTTTGGGATTTCAATCATTGCAGATATTCGGTAATCACCGGCTGTAATCGACGACATCATTTGCAATCATGTAATTACATTCTGCGCCTTTGGTAATCACGGTTATTACGTAGGCAATGGTAATAGTGGCATTAGTCTCGTAATCTTGGGTAATCGATTATAGTTTGTAATCGCAGTTTCACCTAATTCGCCTGTGAATGTCCTCAAGGAATGCTCTTTTCATTTTTAAACAAAATGAAATTAATTTCAGGGAAAAAACCATTTCGGCTGGTGAATATTTTAGTATAAATAAGCGCTGCTCATCAAGTTTGTGGAAATCATATTTTATGCAGTGGATCATCATTTATTCAATTGGTTCAACACGCGAGATTTAAAAGTCCAATTTCATCAAATTAATATTGATTCAATCACGGCGGTAAATCCGAGTTGAAAACAATAAAAAAGGAAGCGGTAAAAATTCTCTTCATTTATTTAACAACGTTTTCCATCAATAATTTTATTTTTGATTACTTCCGAACGATCCACCGAATTTTCATTGAGAAGAATTAACAGTTTTGTCCACCTTGTTTTGAACAAAAATAATCAATCAGTATATTTTGTGAACTTGATTTTTAATTAAATGTATTTTTCGTGTGGTTTGGATATTTTTAACGGTAATCAAAAAAATATCACTGATTGTTAGAGGAAAAAACAGATTTTCAGGAACGTACAAATGCTTGCCAGAATTGGCTCTCTACTCTAGAGAAACAAAAAATTTATTAAATTAAGAATTAATTTAGGGGAGGGTAGGGCAAAAAGGACCCCTAGGACAAACGGACCACTGACAGAAAATTGGTAATTTTTTGTTCCTTTCCTTCAAATCCTTCAAATCAGGAACACTGAATGTGTTGAATTAAAAGTGAGTTTCTTGGATCGTAACCATCACAGGGATTTTATAGACAACAAGTGTCGTTGAACCGCAATTTCATCAGATTTGTTAATCACCGCAAACCACAAATGACTTCGAATTTTCTCCATTCGGAAGCAAAAACAATAATTCGCAATTTTCTGTCAGTGGTCCGTTTTGCCCACCTGGTCCGTTTTGCCCTACCCTCCCCTATTCATGATCTATTGCGAATAAAGTAAAACGGATGCTCAAATTTATTCGTTACAGTGCAACGAACATTAAAAAAAAGCTAAAGCCGTATGGAAATTACGGCGCAAGGAGCATTTTGAAGGTAAAAACGGAGAAAAATGAAGTTTTCCGTGGTTATACGGAGCAAAATCGATCGGGTCCGCGATTTTCCCTAGTTATTCCCATATTCCGTCATGTATCACAAACTGTTCAATGGGTCCCATGGCCCAGTGCAGACTTTTCAATTTCACCGACGTATCCCCTTAAGGATAATCGGGCGAGGAGGAAATGTAGGAGGTGAGGCGGAGGGGTTTCTATTGTTTTCCTGCAGAAAACCAATCGCTGAACAATAGTATATTTCTAACCTAGGGAGGGAGAATCGCTTTCACCTCGCCTTCGGCTCGGCTGGTAATTGCACTGGCGGCTGAGGATCCTTTATTTTACCTCCCGTGGTTAGAACGCGATTTTCCGTCTCGGCGTAGGCGTCAAGTCAGAGTTCCCTCCCGCAAAGCGGGAGGGAAATGTAACTTTGCGCCCGCCGGGACGGAAAAAAATTTTTCCCATTCGGATTGAAAATTCAGGCAATATTAGGGAGTATCTCCGGTTAAAAATCATTTTTGGAGCTAATCAAATTTATTTGTATCTGTTCCACGCATTGAATGGTTTTCAGATTGTTTTTTTTTTTAAATAAATGAATAGTATATTTCTAACCTAGGGAGGGAAAATAAAGGATCCTCAGCCGCCTGTGCGATTAGTAGCCGAGCCGAAGGCGAGGTTGGTAAGCACGCGGCTGAGGATTTGCAGTTTTTTCGGGGATTTCCATAAGATCAGGGGTTAAATGACCACTTTTTCAAAAATTCATAATAAATTAACCATGCTCCCCACCAGTCTGAAACTTTGCACAAGCCTTTTCTATTATTTAAAGAATACGTAAAAAAAAGAAAAAAATGGCTGCTTTTTTTTAACCCTCCGGGCTCGCCCGATTATCCTTAAATTGAGATCTCAAAGCTCAAATAGAAACTTGCAAAACTGTAATCTAAAGAATTTCAAACGTCAAATTAAGACTTTTGAAAATCTTATTGTAGGACGTTTCAAATCGTAAAATATTATTTTTCTGTGTGTAGCAATCTACTTTCAATGGGATAGGTTACCACACATAGTATCGACCTACATAGGCAGGTAGATTCCGTGAACATTTTTCACCAGCACAGAGAAAAAAAAGTTTTGATGCTCAGGAACATGTCCCTCCTCATTTTCAGGAATTTATCTCCAATTATTAAGGTTTTGCGATTGTGAAATTCCATGAGTGCAAAATTCTGAAATCCCGCGAATTTATCACTAATTTTTAGTACCACTAAATATCACTCATTCCGAACCGGATTTTTTGGCGCCCTATGTCATGAATAATAACACTTGAATATTTTTGTAAAAAAAAACATTTTCACATTTTACTGAGAATTATTATCATTCCAGAAAATCGGCGCCAAAAAGTAACCTATCGTCACTAATTTAGTACCATTAACGCTAATTATCAGGAGAATTTAATTGCTGATTAGAGTTACACTAGTCAGTGTTCTGTATTATCAATAATTTGGGTTATGGAATTGGGTGATGACCCGCTAAAATTATGCGGCGCAACGTTTGATTTTTCGCTGATAACTTAGCAACAACGCGGGCTGTGCTGTCTTTGATTTTATTATTTTTACGGATGGCAAATGCATGACGGTTGAAGAAATATAATTACGAAAGTTTTACTAACAGTAAAAAAAACGATATCTGTTAATTGTGAAATATGTATCACATTTGCAAATCAATTCGGAATTTTTATGACAATTATTTTTGGACATTACCCAACTGGAAAAACCTAGCTGACAAAATCCGTTGAATCGATGACTGAGCGGATTGAAAATTTTGGATAAATTCCTTGATCCCAGAATCATTTTTCGACCAATAATTCCATTGTGTTTTTACCTTTCACAGTTCCCACATATACAAAAATCTCCCGATTTTTTCCACCAAGAGAATACATTTTTTCTCTCGAGCCAACGAACTTTTCACATCTCCAGATGAACATTTTCTCAAATTGGATTCTGACATGTACGTAGCATGTGCACATTCGATGCTCCAGTATTTGAAGAATCCTCGACCTTTCCTTTGTTCGCATTTTGAATGGAATGTCAGTTCCAAAGTACGAGGAGAAGTGCTGACGAGCCAACAACTGCAACGGTCTATCGAGACATTCTACTTGAGTTACCAACCCAATCGAAAATTGCTGCAAGCCTATCCTTTTTACGCTCCTTGTATCGCCCGAGTGAGTCAAAGGGCCGTGACCTGTTTACCCCCAAGCGATGGCTCACATTTACTGGCTCGCATCGATCATCCCTTCACCCCTCGACGAATACATACCGCGCGTTATAATCACCGTCACGTGAAAGAGGATAGAATGGATTTACATGGCAAATTAATCAGTTGCGTGTTCTAGTCCTCACTGTAGTTGGCAGACAATTGGAATTGCAATTTGCCATTGTCCTGAAGTATTCCTTCATGTTGTTGTATAGCTTCATTATTGTCATGAACTAACCGACGTATTTTTATTGGCGTTATTTTATTGACATACTGTAGCCACGGAAAAAAAAAGTTTTTAGTTTCTAGGACTTACTCATTTTTCACTTGTGCGTAAATTTTCCACACATTGTGATGAAAAATAGGATTCGACAGTCGTGAGAAAAATGTTCTTCAACCCTTGAGAGAGTAGCACTCGCCTTCGACAAGCGGTGAAACTTAAAAAATCGTGACTTTAGATTATGGGCAATTTAGGTAACTCGTGTGAATTTGAATTTCTCTGAGACACCTCATTACATTATTATTATTACATAATAATAATCCGATAAAATTTTTAGTCTCTAATTCTCAATTCCTGTCATTTATCCTATTCATTCTATCAAAAGACAAGGATAAAAATCGAATTTATGGATATTCTTCCATTATTCGGAAAAATTTATCGATTTTAAAACTTTCCGGAGATATTGAAAAATTAATTTTTTTATTTCTTCCCGTATACTTTCTTTCAAATTTTTCTCATTCCTTTTCATTGAAATTAAATCACAAAATCCAAAAATATTCGTATCCCGCCCATATTCAAAGAAAAAGCAGTGATTCCAAGTTCACGTATGAGAAAATCGTATAGAAATTTTCTGTACGCATCGCGTATAAAATTCCTATAGGTTTTTCGTATTTGATATTCGCATATTTCTATACGGATATTTTTTATACAAATTATTTCTATACGGACATTTTTTATACAAATTATTTCTATACGATTTCCCACATTTACCCACATGGCCCACACATGTGGCATGCATGCTCCATGCATTTAATGGTTTACGAATAATAAAATTATTTGCATGAAAATCTTGAAAGAACTCAAGAAGTTTACTATCGGGTGTGAATTCATAAAAGATTTGAAGAGCTGCATATATATTCAGCAGTAATAAAGCGACAAATTGTGAGCGCTAATGTCTTCATAAAAAATAAGTACGGCTCCCGGAGTTGCCGAGTGTTCACCTCATTCCAGGTAGGACTGATTCTTAAAATCCTACAAACTTTGAAGAAAAAATTTCGGAAGGAACGACAGAGAAAGAAAATTGGTAATTGACAATTGAACTTTGAAATATGTAATTCCAGAATGTCAAATTCCAGAAATTTTTATCATTTTTAATTTCTACTGAATCCTGATGGAGTCACGGTATCACAGTTCGCAGATGACACGGCTGTCTATTGTTCCGGTACAAACTTGAAAAAACGTAAACTACAATTAGAAAAAGCGATATCATCTCTAAATAGTAATCTCTCAGACATAGGCTTGGATATTAAGCCATTAAACACCCAATATACACTCTAAAAAAATATTACTTCTGATAAGTAGGAAAACTACTTGTATTCAGTACCGAGGGGTTTCTGAAGAAAAGGTAATTTTTTTACTTGGTTCAAGTCGAAAATCGACTGAATACAAGTTTTATGCTCCAAGTACAATTGGTACTGGTGACAAGTACCAACTGTACTCATCATCAGTACTAAAAGTACGTGTACTGAGTACCGAGCTGTACTTCTCAAAAGTAGAAAAAATACTCGAGACAAGTAGTAATAGCACTCAAATCCAGTACTAATGGATTTTCGCGGAATATTACAGTAAAATTTATCATACACTAGAGATCGCTGAAAAACGAAGAATTAATGCAAATAAAATTATTGTTTATTGTTCATTTGCCCCTCAAACGCTTGAAAATTGAAATGTAGTCCAATGTAATAAATTCTCGAGCTACAGAGATTTTTTTTTCAAAATTTTTCAAAAGATGTGTAGAATAACAATTACCAATTAATTTTTCCAAATTTAATTTCCAAATAGTCCTTTTTTTAATAACAAAAAATGTAATATTCATGCGAAATAGCCAGTAAAATGATCCTCAAAATAATTGTTATATTTTATATTGAAAAAAAAATTGAAGTATTAATCTTTTGAGCTATCTTGTATAAAAATTGCAATTTCGTTATGCGACAAAGAATAAAATTGCCTATTTAGAAGTCGAATTCAAAAAAATTATCTCGTAATTGTTATTCTACACATCTGTTTAAAAATTTTGAAGAAAAAATACGTCCGTAGGTCAAAAATTGAGTACACTGTGCTATTTTTCTTCATTTTCAAGGTCTTGGGGGCAAATCAACAAGAAATAATCGTTTTTTTCCCCACTTATTCTTCGTCTTTCAACATATATAAATAATCGATCATCAATGTGTAATAAGTCTTACTGCAATCTCGTGATTTTGAAACTCATCGTAACCTCCCCTTGATGAAATTTGTTAATTGTCATCTGAGAATGATGATAATAATGAGAATGATAATTAATGATATGAAATTCCTCAACAAAATAACCAACCAAAAGTACTAGAATCAAGTCATAAAAGTACTCGCGAGAAGTAGAAAAACTACTTGCTCCAAGCATCAAAGGTACTTGTGAGAAGTAAGAAAAATACTGACAGGAAGTAATAAAAGTACTTCCTCCTAGTACTTTTCCTACTTGCTTAGCAAATATTGTACTTCACCCTAGGACATGAAAAGTACTTGGGACAAGTAGTTTCCCAACTTTTCACAAGAAAACTTCTCCCAAGTTGAATTCAGTATTTGTGAGTAGTAACTTTTTTTTAGAGTGTATACACTCTAAAAAAAGATTACTTCTGATAAGTAGGAAAACTACTTGTATTCAGTACCGAGGCGTTTCTGGAGAAAAGCTAATTTTTTTACTTGGTCCAAGTCGAAAATCGACTGAATACAAGTTTTATGCTCCAAGTACAATTAGCACTGGTGACAAGTACCAACTGTACTCATCATCAGTACTGAAAGTACTTGTACTGAGTACCGAGCTGTACTTCTCAAAAGTAGAAAAAATACTTGAGACAAGTACTAATAGCACTCAAATCCAGTACCAATGGATTTTCGCGGAATATTACAGTAAGATTCATCATACAATGGAGATCGTTGAAAAACGAAGAATTAATGCAAATAAAATTATTGTTTATTGTTCGTTTGCCCCTCAAATGCTTGAAAATTGAAATGTACTGGACTACAGTCCAGTGTAATAAATTCTCGAGCTACAGAGATTTTTTTTTCAAAATTTTTCAAAAGATGTGTAGAATAACAATTACCAATTAAGTTTTCCAAATTTAATTTCCAAATAGTCCTTTTTTTTAATAACAAAAAAGGTAATATTCATGCGAAATAGCCAGCAAAATGATTCTCAAAATAATTGTTATATTTTATATTGAACAAAAAAATTGAAGTATTAATCTTTTGAGCTATCTTGTGTGAAAATTGCAATTTCATTATGCGACAAAGAATGAAATTGCCTATTTAGAAGTCGAATTTTGAAAAAAAGTAGCTCGTAACCGTTATTCTAGACATCTTTTGAAAAATTTACAAAAGGAAACCCCTGTAGCTCAAAAATTGAGTACACTGTGCTATTTTTCTTCATTTTCAAGGTCTTGGGGGCAAATAAACAATAAATAATCGTTTTTTTTCCCACTTATTCTTCGTCTTTCAACATATATAAATAATCAATCATCAATGTGTGATAAATCTTACTGCAATATCTCGCGATTTTTAAACTCATCGTAACCTCCCCTCGATGAAATTTGGTCATTGTCATCTGAGAATGATAATGATAATGATAATGAGAACGATAATGAGAATGATAATTAACGATATGAAATTCCCCAACAAAATAACCAACCAAAAGTACTGGAATCAAGTCATAAAAGTACTCGCGAGAAGTAGAAAAATTACTTGCTCCAAGCATTAAAAGTACTTGTGAGAAGTAAGAAAAATGCTGACAGGAAGTAATAAAAGTACTTCCTCCTAGTACTTTTCCTACTTGCTTAGCAAATATTGTACTTCACCCAAGGACATGAAAAGTACTTGGGACAAGTAGTTTCCCAACTTTTCACAAGAAAACTTCTCCCAAGTAGAATTCAGTACTGGTGAGTAGTAACTTTTTTTTAGAGTGTACATTTCAACAATAAAAAAATCGCTCCAGGGGACACAAGCATAAAGGTAAACATACAATCAAATCGGTAAAATCCTGTCGCTTTCTGGGAATTATATTTGATTATAAGATGACCTTCAGAACCCACATAGAATACGTAGAAAGAAAAACCCAAAAAGCTATAAATATAATTAAATTTTTAAGAGGAACTTGGTGGGGCTCAGATCCAGAGACATTATTAATCCTGTATAAAAGTTATATCCGCGCAATGATAGACTACGGTCTTTACATTTATTACCCATATTCCAACCATTTGGCACATAAACTAGAAAAAATACAATATGATGCTATAAGGGCGGCTCTAGGGTATCGCAGGAGTACACCAACAAATATACTAATGGCAGAATCTAAATTAACGACCATTAAAGATCGAGCCACGTTTTTAGCCGAAAACTTCATTATGAAAACAATGAGCAATGGTAACTTGGGACTGTACAGAACCATAGATAAATTTCATACTAGTAAATATAAAATTGCCAAAAGATTGAACCGACAACTGTTACAAACCATCAGAAATCTTCACGCGAGAACAGAAGCCTTAGAACAGAAAGATACATTCAATATATACAACCATGAGTTTGTCAACCTCATGCTTGAAATTCCTATAAATACGGAAATCAGCAAATTAAAACAACTAGAAATATTCAGATACTGACAGATGAGCTTAAAGAAATCTAGGATTCCTCTTATTGTTTTTTCACGGACGGCAGCAAAATGAAAGACGGTAAATCCGTTGGTTCCAGTGTAGTCTGTCCACAATTAAATATCTCTGAAGCCAAAAGTATGAGTATAAATGCATCAGTTTATACAGCTGAATGTTCAGCTATTAACGATGCCATGAGCATTGCATTGAACAACGGCGATCAAGATGTACACATATTTTCGGACAGCCTTAGCGCTCTTCAAGCCCTTCAAAACGTTCAATTAAATATAAAGACCAACAACTACATTCTAGAGATAAAACGTAAATACAATCAGTCGACTGAATTATATCCGTATCGCAACATCCAGTTTTATTAGATTCCAGCACACATGGGAATAGAACACAATGAACAAGCAGATTCCACTGCAAAGGCCGCGACCGCGAACGCGGAGCTTGACATTGATAAAATCCCATTCACTGACTTTCAACAAATATTTAAAGATAAAGCTCTCTCTTCTACAGAAGAACTGATACTTGCAGAAGGAGGGGGCAAGGGTAAAGAATATTTCCAGTTGTTTTATAGAAGTAACAAGAAATCGTGGTTTGCCAAGTTTCGGAAATTGTCCAGAGAAACGATAGTATGGGTCAACAGAGCCCGGTCCAATCATATCAACACAGCAAGCTCTCTCCATAGAATAAAAATTGTCAATGACCCAAAATGCTCATGTGGCCATCCCGAAGAGGATTTCAACCACATTTTGTGGAACTGCCCCAAGTACGAAAACAAGAGGGTTAGAATGATGCAAAAGATTCGAAAACATATAGAATTACCACCTAATATCAACCGTATACTGTACTCATTGAACCTACCTGTTATAAAAGCTATAGATAAGTTCCTGAAAGACTGTAACCTGAAAATTTAACGTCAAAACACAAAATACTCTGTAACAAATCAACAAGTGATACTGTAACCGCAATGTGAAGAACTATTTTGTAAAGCTAATAAATCCTATACGGATTTCTAATGCATTAATAAAAAAAAAAAAAAATTTCTACTGAAATTTCAGCAAATTATATAATTTAAAATCAAATATTCCATTGATTTTCTGTTTGAATGATCTGAAATCAATAAAATGCTAGATTTTTCAGTTCAACCATTGCGTGAAAATTCGGAAAAATTTGGAAAATTCAGGGAAAAATTGAAAATTTATATCATTTTGTTTCTCAATATTCATGTTCCATTGAAAATTCAGTCGGGTTGTGAAATTGCCACCTCACTCCTTAAACTTCCACTTCCTTGAATTCTACCTAAAACTCGACATTTCTTCTTTTAAAATTTGAAAATGTGAAAATGAATATTTACGATTTTTTCATATTCATTCAATAAATAATTAATTAATTAATTACCGATGATTGTGATGTTCGTTCAACTCAAATGCATTCAAATAATCGTTAGAAGGCGAGATACAATGAAAAAATGTAGTCGAGAAACGGACACTGCAGGTGTCTCGTATATACAGGCAGACCGCCGGAAAAAAATTATTTTTAAAGTTGTTCTACAAATAGAAGCAAAAACTCAGAGTTTAATCCATAGAAAAAAAAAATTCTTTTCCTATTAACGATTGAAAAAGGGTGCTTTTTTAATGGAGAAATACAAAAAAAAAGCGAAATATCAAGGAAAGTGGGCTCAAATGTCGGATACTCGTTCACTGACGGCTACTGGTACCTGCAGGGTAAATAAAGTGGCAAGTAATCTATTCCCATCTCAACAAATCAGTAGCGAAGTGGTCAATCGATTCCAGTCCACTTCATTCTAGAGTGAATTTTCGATAGAATCTCTCGGAATCTGAGGGGAATAACAAAATCTTTTAGTGAACTTTTCTTGGTTTCTCCAAGCACATCTCTTCCTCGAATTCCGAGACATTTTTGAAAAACTCACCGAGAAATTGAGTCGCCCTGAACGAATTAATGACCACTGGGCTATGATGATTAATCGATGAATTGCATTTATACTCTGGTGAATTTAATATATATCGGTTTATTGCAATTAATTATATTTTGAAACTCCATTGCAGAAACTCACTTGGAGATCTTCTGCGTTATTCAGACTTTCTTTGTTTCACAGGGCAAAGAAGTTTCTGCAAAAAAGTTTTCAGGGGAAATTATCGAATTCCGGAACTCTGTCGTACTAAATCTAGCGAGGAAAAAATTCTACAAATATGTGAAACTTCTATCTAGGGGAGGGTGGGGTTTAATAGACACTTGAGCCTTTTTTTAAATTGTTCATAACTTAGAAACAAATTTATCAATTGAGCTCAGTTTAGGCTCATCACAAAGGGACAGAATTGTTCTTTGTATTGAAAAAAAAATTATTAAATTTCATCATTTCAACCCCTTATTAACATTTAAAAAAAGTCAAAAGTGTCCGTTTTACCCCAACCTCCCCTATTTCAAGAAAATTTTCCTTAATCTAGTATAATGATAATTAAATTGTTTACTGCACTGTTAAAAAATTTTCTACTGAAGTTTCCAGGCTTTAGTCTTGAAATATGAAACAAGTGACGGTTTCATTGAAATTTCAGGGAATTTTACCATTGAAAATTCGTGGTTTTCATGGAAAATTTATGAAAATTTTAAATTTCAGTTAAATTATTCCCTGAAAATTAATGGAAATTAGGAAAATTAAAGCAAAAATAGCCTTGAATTTTCAATTTTTTGAAATTTCAGAGCAATTTCTTATTGAATTATCATGTTTACATTGAAAACTCATGGAAATTTCGGAATCTTCATGGTTCTTCCATTGAAAAATCAGGAATTTCCTTGAATTTTCAGGGAAACTTCAAGTTTCATAGACTTATTCCCGTTAAATTGAATTCAGTGTAATTTTCTGAAAAATTCAATTAAGTTTTTTTAACAGTATGTATGCAAATTAAACCTTTAAGGTTAGAAAATACTTCATTACAAAATTTTATAAGTCGTAAATTTTTATTAGTATATCTACCCAGAACAATTGACTGGCTACTTAAGAGAAAATGTCGTAACGAACACATTTACTATCCGTTTCAGAAGTAGAGGACCCTGGGGTTATATACGCAAAACTTGAGGAAAAAAAATCGTAAAAATATGGGACCAATTGCATTGTGTTGTGACGACCGTCTCAACAAAAAAATAAATTAATTTAAGAAAAGGGAAAATATTTATGATGGAAAAAGAAATTTACAGTGGAAGATTTTAAGGAGAAACAAACGTAAGAAATTTTCGAGTAAAAAGGAAAAATTTAAGGATAAATTGTAAGAAGTAAAATAAATGAGCGGAAATAAGTTGAATTTGAACGGGCGCGCGCGCAAACTAGGTGGCGTCGAGCGCCCGCAGGAAACACCGAGCGCTTGGCGCGCAAAAAGTCGGAGAGGGAGAGTAGGTTGTAGAGTGGGGCGAGGCTAGTTGGCGGGGTCGAGTGCCTATAAAAGCAGGCACCTCGCGTCGAAAAGTCAGTTTGCCAACGGACTCATCCTCTACTGACTGGTCTCTACCGCAGTAACTCCTGAACCCATTGCCACAGTGGTCTCTACCCGTGGTATCCTCGCTGTAGTAATCCATTCCCTATCCATAATGGTCTTTACCCGTGGATTCTTCCCCACTACTTCTGGTTTCTACCGCTGTAGTGCTCCATTCCCTATCCACAGTGGTCTCAACCCGTGGATTCCTCCCCACTACTTCTGGTTTCTACCACTGTAATAATCCATTCCCTATCCACAGTGGTCTCTACCAGTGGGNCTTCTGGTTTTTACCGCTGTAGTAATCCATTCCCTGTCCACAGTGGTCTCTACCCGTGGATTCCTCCCCAGTACTTCTGGTTTCTACCGCTGTAGTACTCCATTCCCTATCCACAGTGGTCTCTACCCGTGGATTCCCCCCCAACTACTTCTGGTTCCTACCGCTGTAGTAATCCATTCGCTATCCACAGTGGCCTCTACCCGTGGATTCCCCCCCCAACTACTTCTGGTTCCTACCGCTGTAGTAATCCATTCCCTATCCACAGTGGTCTCTACCCGTGGACTCCCCCCTAACTACTTCTGGTTCCTACCGCTGTAGTGCTCCATTCCCTATCCACAGTGGTCTCTACTCATGAATTCCCCCTTAACTACTTCTGGTTTTTACCGCTGTAGTAATCCATTCCCTGTCCACAGTGGTCTCTACCCGTGGATTCCTCCCCAGTACTTCTGGTTTCTACCGCTGTAGTACTCCATTCCCTATCCACAGTGGTCTCTACCCGTGGATTCCCCCCCAACTACTTCTGGTTCCTACCGCTGTAGTAATCCATTCGCTATCCACAGTGGCCTCTACCCGTGGATTCCCCCCCCAACTACTTCTGGTTCCTACCGCTGTAGTAATCCATTCCCTATCCACAGTGGTCTCTACCCGTGGATTCCCCCCCAACTACTTCTGGTTCCTACCGCTGTAGTAATCCATTCCCTATCCACAGTGGTCTTCACCCGTGGATTCCTCCCCACTACTTCTGGTTTCTACCGCTGTCGTACTCAATTCCCTATCCACAGTAGTCTCTACCCGTGGATTCCTTCCCAGTACTTTTGGTTTCTACCGCTGTAGTACCCGACTCCCTGTCCACAGTGGTCTCTACCCGTGGACTCCTTCCTCCAGTCCATATGAAATCCCGGACCCGGAGGTTACTACCCCCGAAGAAGGGTAGGATACCTGTTCCACAGGGGCATTACCGTGGAGCAGTGTTAGGGTGACTAAAACCAATGGTTTCTACCCAGTGATAGTTTCAAAAGAGGTACCAGAAGGCAGCAGATAGAGAAAAAAGTTAGGAAGATTTGAATAGAATGAAATAGACGGGAACTATTCTTGAAGTAAAACGCAAAGGCTTTGCGTTATATTTCAGTATGGAAACTGGATGTCTTAGATAAGAAAAACAGAGAGCTATTCTTGAGTATTACCCAACGGTTATGATATTTCAGTGTAAACTGGATTTCATAAATTCATGTAATAAAGTAACTAGAGTAATAATTCTTTGACTTGTGTAGGCTAAACGCCATTAAGCTTTAAGAATTCTCAAGAAGAAATTGAATAATAAACAGTAGAAAAGGGGAAAATTGGATACCCACCCCCCTTAAAATTGCACAGAAACTGTTGTAAGAAGTTAAGGTTATAAAATAGACAAAATCCATGAGATTGTATGTATCAGTTTTAGGGTTTATAGTTGAATAAATATAATTATTATTTTTCGTTTAAACAAACGTCCATTTAGTGAGTTTTGTATTTGTACCAGTATCCCTCAAATTTGACGAATCCTGGAAATCTCTAGAGCTAAGAGGCATTTCACCGAGGGTATTCCGATTCATTCGGCCTAGCACTGGTTGAACGCTTGTATTTCAAAAAAAGGAAATCAAGTGGTTCGTTACAGTGTAATATAACTATTTCACTTGTCCAATACGAAGTTTCAAGTTTTTAATTTGATTAGTTTATTTATAATCGCTGTGAGAAGCCGAAAACTCCCCAATTTTCAGGGTCCGTAAAAGTCGGTAAACTTTGCATCGCTATCATACGTACAAAAAATTTTTTTTTTAAATCGTCAAATCTTTCAGAGATTCGTTGAACCCTTAGGAATTATTTAATCAATAGAAATGTCGACTGCGGCTATCTGGTTGTAGAATTGCCGAACCGACCTGAAAACAAACGATGCATTCTGAATTCAATGTAAAACACATTCGATCAATATTTTTCTAATAAACAATCTCCGTTGATTTAAAAAAAATCGAGAAAATTCGTAAAAAAAAGTGCTGTTAAAACGACCATAACTCGTTATGGGGTTTATGAGCCCGCTCACCGTCGGTCCCTCAAAATTGAAAACACATGCGCCTGTCTACCTCTTTCAGGGACGTCGATACCAGTTACTGTCGTTTGGGCCCTTTCGGGCGCAAATACACTGTACATTGCTTGCCCCCAGAGGGCCCAATACCCCATAACGAGTTATGATCGTTTTAACAGCACTTTTTTTTGACGAATTTTCTCGATTTTTTTTTAAATCAACGGAGATTGTTTATTAGAAAAATATTGACCGAATGTGTTTTACATTGAATTCAGAACGCATCTTTTTTTTTAGGTCGGTTCGGCAATTCTACAACGAGATAGCCGCAGTCGATATTTTTATTAATTAAATAAATAATTATTACAATATTGAGTTTTTTCTTCTCTCGTTGGCTTCCCAAGGGTTCAACAAATCTCTGGGAAAATTGACGATTTAAAAAAAAAATTTTTCGTACGTAAGGTAGCGGTTCTAAGTTTGCCGACTTTTACGGACCCTGAAAATCAGGGGGGTTTTCGGCTTCTCACAGCGATTATAAATCAACTAATCCAATTAAAAACTCGAAACTCCGGATTGGGTGGTTGAAATACTTATATTACACAGTGCAATTAGTCCCATATTTTTACGACTTTTTTTTCTCAAGTTATGCGCATATAACCCCATGGTCCTCTACTTCTGAAACGGATAGTAGTTCAAGTCTTGAGGAGATCCTAGGAGTAAAGACATACATTGGTCAGCCCATTGAGTTCCAAGTTCTATCGTGAATGTTCTATTTCTTTTTTGGCAACCTTATATTACGCAATAATAGTTTAATGATTCAGAAATAATGAATCATAAAGATGAACAAAAATCAACAAGTCAATTTTTACATTGATATTAAAGATGGCAGGATTTACTTCTTATGAAACTTCTTAATTATGAGTCTGTTACGATTGAACCAAAAACTATTCGTCTATTGACTATTGGTCCAATAATACAATTCATCCAATCATAAATTACTCCACAAATATAATTCATTAATCATTTTACAAAAATTGATAAACCGTGAGAAATTGCTGATTGATAATTGCTAGTGTTCATAATTCCCTATCAAAAGACATTATCATAAAATGAGAGAATTGATTATTTAAAATCATGATTGCTAATTTGAGAAAAAGTGTAATTGACTTACATTGAATTACTTGGTAACCATTTCATTTTTTTTGTCCTTTTGATAACTCAACTGCCTATAGAACAGACACAGATGTAATAAAAAGATTAATATACCCCCATTTGTGCATGTGATTTCTAAAATTTAAAATTCTTTCAAAAAATACGTGATTTCAGGAAACTTTGGATGCATAAATTTCCGGACGATTTAATTTTAGCCCAATACTACGCTGAGAGGAACGTCTTACTTGTGCCAAGAAAATATTTTTTTTGAAAATGATCGAAAAAGGATTTTCTTATGCTAAATGTGCAGAGAGTGTCCCGCAATGAAAAATGTTTGTTGCAGAAATAGATTTAGTAGTTGGTGAAAAATTTTGTTTTGGTCCAATATATTCACTGAAATTTTTTGAAAAATATAAAAAGGGTCCAACTTTGAAAACGACTCGTTTTTTGAAGTTTTTTGAGGTTTTTCTGAGGAAATCGACGGAAGAACGAATTGAAAAAAATTGGCATATTTTTATATGGAAAGTGTATTCGATGACGCACATTTTGTTAAAAAAAACTCAAATCGGTTGATTTTTACGGAAGTTACAGGCATTTGAAGATAAAACTTGCAAAAAAACATGGCTGTCCACAGGATGCCTTAAAAAATCTGAAAAAATTGGAGAAGTCATATTTTTCCATATACAACCACAGGAAAAATCGGCAATATTATTGGCGATGGTGAGGGTTTTGACCTGAGTGGGTTCACATGGAATACCCCATATGCACCTCTTCAAATCTTTTATGAATTCTCGCCTGATAGCACACTTCCTGAGTTTTTAAAAGATTTTTCTGCAAATGATTGTATTTTTCGTAAAACATTAAATTATTGCAAAATGGGAAATCTTCTCATGTAAAATGGGGTTCGAATAGAAGTTCTGATGTTCAACTAAAAATATTTAACGGAGTTCTATTGGTCCTCTAGGGGTACACTGAAGTTACTCATAACCCCAGTACATTTTCTCTTGATTATCATTCCTATATAAATGCACCCCAACATATTTATTCTACCGTATTTATTCACAGTAATTTCCTGAAGGTGTTTCCGCGTGTTATTGGTTTAGCGAAGTCCTCAGCTCTGCGTTAAATGTAGACCTGGCACACAAGTTATATCATCTGGGGGCCTATTGATTTATATCTTGGGGCCTATTGATATATATCTCGAAATATTTCCGTGCGCGGAATCGACTCCGTTGACGGAACGCCTATATGATTCCTATACGCAATTCGTGTACGAAGCCACTTCCGTGCATGGAAATATTTCGAGAATAGGCCCCCTACACTTATGTGAAAATACACGGAAAAAAATATACTGGATTAGAGCCTAAAATATACTTTATTTAATTATATTTTATTATACTCAATTCACATCTATTTTTTTTTCGGGTATCATCCGATTTTTTTAAATAAGTTAAATGACCCTACGTTTTTGTCTAGCTTAGGTGACCACATCATTAGTCCACTATTTCTATCGAAATGAGTGTGACGATGTGATGTTTTAAATTAGATATCAGAGGGTAAAGCCTTCAGAATTAGAATTCACTTGTATTAATCATGATAACTAGTATTTTTTAATAAATAATCGTCCATAAATGTGGAAAGTTCCAAGTCCCTACCGTCACTCACTTGTGCCCATGCATATTTGATACAGGTCCCTATTCTCGTCTCGTGATTTGAGTTATAGGGGAGGGTAGGGCAAAACGGATCAGGCGGGCAAAACGGACCGCAGGCCAAAACGGACCCCTAGGACAACACGAACCACTGACAGAAAATTGATAATTTTTATTTTTGCTTCCAAATGGAGCGAATTCGAAGTCATTTGTGGTTTGAAGTGATTAGCAAATTTAATCAAATTGCGGTTCAAAGACACTTGTTGTCTATAAAACCCCTGTGACGGTTACAATCCAAGAAACTCACTTTTAATTCAACACATTCAGTGTTTCTGATTTGAAGGAAAGAAAATAAAACAAAAATGATCAATTTTCTGTCAGTGGTCCGTTTTGCCCTAGGGATCCGTTATGCCCTCCCGGTCCGTTTTACCTTATCCTCTCCCATGGAATGGTTATATCCAAACTAATTCCACCATGAGTATCCTATGTGGGATAAAACAAAATTAAAAAATATCTCGGGCCACAAAATTATATTTCAATTGGACAGTCCTACCTTTCAATAGTATATTATGTCATCAGACAATAGAAGTATCATCTGACGAATGTGATTTTATAATCAGAGCTGAAGGCAAGAATTATAATCACATGAGTCAGATAATACTTTTATCGCCATATGAGATACTAATACATTTCGTCATTAGGCCAAAAAAAAATTTTCTGGCGAATATGAATTTGCAGTCCGAGCCGAAGGCGATAGGGTAGCAATCATATGAGCTAGAAAAGTTTTTTTCCATTTTACTGTTTAGTCCGTTACTGTAGTTGACAGTTGATTGCAAAACGGGCATAGAATCAATGTCATTTCGTTATAAACCTCTGAAAGCAGCCCTTCTCGAACCCCACTTAGGTCACAATGGAAACGGTTGGGAATAAACAAAAATAGTTGAAATAAAAAATGTTCTTTATTAAAAAATACATCCTTATTATCTTATAATATTTTTCCCCAACTTCAGCGGTCAACGACATAATTTGATGGAAATGAGGGAAAATAGTCCCAATTGCCATTGAAAGCGACGTGAAATCTAAGTTATCTTGATCAAATTCTCAATTTGTCAAATTGTGAAGTGATGCATCTTCTAGGCCGTTATCTGACGAATAAGTTTCATTATGAACTTTTTTCTCTTCTATTATTAACGGGAATATTTGAACGAAAAGACGGCAAGTACTGCCCGAAACGCCACTAACTATTTATGGAAAATACCTATTGGGCAAAATCACCAATAAGCTGTGAAATTTTTCAATAGAATCGGTTAAAAATTGATGCAAAGTCCAATAGAAATCTAGTAGATTTTGCTAGCGAATTCAATAGGTTTTTTAATATTTCTTTTGCCCCTGGGAACAGACCATATCAGCATCGACTGATATTATCAACCTACCTAGCTTGATCGAATACGCTTGCATAATTTTTTTCCTCGCATCCGTAGTAATTCGGAGGGACATTAATTAGAAGTGTGTCATTGCCTCGCTCGAGCTAATTGAAAGTCCAACATACAAGGAAGAATATTCACATCAAATCATGGAGCTAAAAAGTTTCACAGTAATTACCACTCCTCCCCCAACGGAAATTGGAAATATCACAAAAGGTAGATTCCTATATACCACTTTTTCTTTGTCGTTGTTTTTATTTCCGTTACTTTTTTCCTCGCTCGCGTGAAGGTATGTGTAAGGTGGAAAATATGTTCGTGCGACATGGTAGAGAGTCGTGTGGGGAGCGATTTACCTTGATCGCGCATGAATGCATTCGACTGAAGCTACATGCAAAAATAATTCACACGCGCTCCACATACAAATGGTAAGGTACGAAATAAATTTTTCTCTCTGACTTTCGATTCTTTCTCTTTTTTGCTTGCGAATGGAAGCTTTGCAATCGCTCAAATTTAAGTTTCCAATTTGTTGTGTTAAGGTTACTCAATATGGTCTGAAAAGTCTGAATATGCGATTTTTAGATGATGTATGTATGTATGTACTGGAGGGCTATGTCCCCTTCTCGCTCCGCTCGCCAACCCCCATATGACCCCCATAATCCTTATTCTGACCCTTGTGACCCTTAATCTGACCCGCTTTACCATCATTATACCCCTCGTGGACCCCTATTGTTTTAACCCTTATTCTGATCCTTGTGTCCCTTAATGTGATCCTTGTAACCCTTATTCTGGCCCTCATGAACATTATTTTGACCCTTGTGGTCCTTAAGTTGACCCTCACGACCCTTAATCTGACCCCTGCAACCCATAATCTGATTCTTGTCACCCTTAATCTCACCCTCGTCATCCCCATAACTCTTAATCTGACACCTGTGATCCTTAAGGTGACCCTCGTGACCATTATTCTAATCCTCATGAACATTATTTTGACCCTCGTGACTCTTAATTTGACCGTTGTGGTTCTGAATCTGACTCTCACGACCCTTAATCTGACCCCTATAACCCATAATTTGACCCTTGTGACCCTTAATCAGACTCTCGTGATTAACATACTTCTTAATCTGACCGTCGTGATCCTTATTCCGATCACTCGTGAACATTGTTTTGACCCTCCTGACCCTTGTGACCCTTAATCTGATCCTCACGACCCTTAATCTGACCCCTGTACCCCATAATCTGACACATGTGACCCTTAATTTGACCCTCGTTACCCCTATTCTGACCCTCGTGAATATTTTTTTGACCCTTATGACACCTTAATTCTGGAGTCTTAATTTCAAGTACCAAATTTTCATCACCAGAAGTCGATTTGGATTTTTATCATACAGAAAAATGAGGAAAAATGTCGTATTTTTCCTCATTTTTCGTCTCGAAATGTTCTTAGAAGGCGTCAATCTTATTTTATAATTTTTTTCATGAATAGAGACTTCAATAAGCTCTATTCATTGACACCAATCAAAATTCAAGCATTAAGAAAATCGAACCCATTTGGAAGGAAATGGTTAATTTATTAGCAACAATAACTACACTCATTTATTAAAAAAATCCATTGTCCAACTTATTTCTCAATCAATTATATCTCCAATTTTTACAGCAATAAATGAAAAATCCAATTGAAGAAATTTATTATTTAAATTTGTAATTAATAAATCGAATTGAAACAAATTGGTGAAGTCATAATCACATGAAATTTCTGATTTTTTACTTGAATTTAATACCCCAAGTATTTTCCAGGTATATCAAGATATTCTCATATTTACTTAAAGCTTTAGAACTCTTCACGACGCCCACAAGTTTTCCGTACTTCAATACGAAAGCCAGCTGAATGTGGAATTAATTTATGATGTATCAAGAGGGAATGAAGCTTTTCGAATTTAATGCTTTAATTATCGATAAGCAGCTTTACTGGACAAATTCTAGACTACTGTAAATCTCACCCGCAAGTCCAGTTCAAGTATTGATTTTATATATTTCTAAGAAGCGGGAGTGCAACTGGAAGAAAACAAAAGAATGAGAATTGGAACGAAAGGGAATAACGAGTGAAACAATTATATCCATTTGAATTCATTTAGGTGTGTATTTTTTAATTTCTCTCTCCCATTCTTCATGAAACAATAATCATACAGTCGTTACAATATTAATATCCACGTACAGTGATACAACTCGATACTCTGTTTATTTAATTCGTCTCGATACAAATTTTTCATTTGATCTCATGAGATATGAGTATTGAGTAGTAAATTTGTTTCTTAACATCCTTAGATTACCCTTGAGATAGAAAAAAAAACATCTCGATTACGTTCATGTTTCTTCAGTTATTTAATTCGAGTCCGCGGAAATATGCTCGGAGGGTTTTTTTACAATTGTTTTTAATACTTTATCCCTACAAGAATAATGTTTAATGCAAATGAATTATGTGATCTTATGCATGATTAATTTACTTAAATATTCAGTGGTGCGGAAAATGTCGATGACAAAATGAAGAGCAAACAGTTTGAATTATCTGACTTGATATGAATGAAAAAGTAATTATCTGAGAAGTTTCAATTGAAAATGTTACATTATACTTATATTAAATGTCTTATCATTTCATCACAATCATTCGCTGATGATTTCACTCATGAATCTACCAACAATGATTAATTTACTATTCTTACAATTAATCTCAATTCCCTATATACATTTGGTTATTATAGATACAATAAATTCACACTCATGATTGAATTTTTACTTCGTTAAAATTTCTTTCAATATTCATCATCACTATTTCGTAGCTGTTTCCCCCTTTTTTTGTATCTCATATAAAACATTAGAATAATAACTTTGATGAAGGTGTGGTAAAATGCGTGAGAATTTTTTTTTACATCGTGATGAATTCACGGTGTAGATTTATTTTAATAGAAAATTAAATATGTTTTAGTCGATTTTGGGAATAATTTATCGTTACTCCAATAATTTTCACAAAATGAGAATTGAGCTGCTCACGCAGTTCACCGTGACACCCTCAAAAATATCAGGCACTCAGCATAATTTTTCTTTTTCTTTAACAAGTATAGAATTGTCATTGCTATTTTCTTTTTGTTATTGTTAATTTATAGTACAGCTCTCTCTCAACATTTAACACACTCTGGCACGAAATATTTTGGACACGTTATAAATCATATTTAATTAAATAATTTCATATTTTCATTCACTTTAGCAACTATTTAATTCCATCTTCTCATTTTCATGGCAAGGGAATATTCCAAGTGGAAGAAACTTTTATGTATTTTTCGCATAATATAAAAACTTATGAGAGCACGTGTGAAACAATCCAATAGAAAAGCTTACCGAATTCGCTAGAAAATTCAATTGGAATTCACTAGGAATTCTATTGGGATTCTATTAAAATTTCAGGGAATTTCCGTTAAAATTCTATTTTAAAAGAGAAAAAGAAAATCACAGAAAAGGTCAATGGATTCCGACTTTTCTATATGAATATTCTCTTAGAATTTTTTCTATAAGAATACTTGGGCATGAATTTGGAAACAAATGGAAGTTTAACGAGAATTCTTTAGAATTTTAATCGAATCCCCATGGAATTTCTAGAGAATTCCAATAGAATTTTCTAGCGAATTCGGTAAAGTTTTCTATTGAATTTATTTATACGTGAGGACCTCGTCAGTAATTTCATTCTCTCCAATATCATTAGATCTTTGGTACACTTACGAGCGATGAAATCGTAATGAATAGCCATTATCATGAAATGAATGAATCAACATCACTTAAGAACAAATTGGAGTGAATTCTTTGATTCGGTTGATTTAAACCCCCATAATATCAAATTAATCAGTTACTCACTATTTCTATAACCATCACGTATAAGATCACGTATGAACAAAATTCATAGAAACACCTAGCGAATTCGCTAGACAATTCCATTGGATTTCTATTAAACTTTCTATCAATTTTTGACCGATTCCATTGAAATGTTCAATAGAAAAAGTCAATAGAATTCGATTGTTCTAGACACCTTTAATTCTAGTGAGATATTTTTTACAGAATTTCCTCAGCTCAAATTTTCCATATTTTTTTCTTCAACTTTCTTGATGAAAAGAAAAGAAAAATGGAATGAAAAACACTACAAAAAAATTGAAATAAAATGCAAGCTATTTAATAGAAATACAATAGAATTATCTAGCAAGATCGTTAGGTTTTTCTATTAAATTTTTTCGTGGGTGATGACATAATACTTATCAATGCAATATTATTTATAATTTTCTAGAGATAAGAAAATTATATTTTCCATTGAATCAAGTTTTGTTGTAATTTGTAAATAAAAAAATCTGTACAGGGATGAATCTTTAATTATCAATTTTTCTAACATTTCATATACTATAATAATCGTACAATTTCCATACGAAATATCTTCTTGAGTGTTCATTAGATCGTCAATAATACCCACTTAGAAAACGAGTCTTATATTGTTTTTATTCATGATCAAAATGTATTCATAGACATTCTTTTCGTGAATTGCGTTGAAATTGCGAATGATGTACATTCCGCAGTCACTGCATGAGCACAATTACACTGGGTGATAAATCTATTTACAGAGTTGAGTAAGTAATCATTGATTTATTCATAATTTAAGTGATAATAATTAACTATGTAACATTTTATCGTAGTTCCTTCTTCAATTGTCAAAAAAGTTCGGTACTGACGTTTTTACTTTTAAGCTGAGTAATTACAATAAAATGCAGTTGAGGAGATACATTTTTTACAAGTGTGAGCGGTAAAAATAATTCTTTTACATCATAATACAGAAATTAACTACCCTGATAATTGTGATTGATGCTCCAGAGATTCATGTGAAGAAATAAAAAGTGAAATTTGAATGTGGGGCATTAACGATGAACCGGCGACGGAAAAAAATACAGCCAATTTTATGAAATTTTTTAAGGTGTTTCGTATGTAGATCACCGGGTGGTGAAACGGAAGGGGAGTCCGATTGTTCTCGAGCCCTGATTCACTCGGTGAGCACGAAATTTTCCAATTTTCAAGTAACAATTTGAGTGTGACAAGTAACATTTGAACATTTTTTGAATATTGATTTTATTTATCAGATTGATTGATTTTTTTTCTCATCACCTGCGGGTGTCAAATAATTTTTATTGGGCGTTTTTCTAATTATTGAAATAATATTAATACCAACTAATATAACTACCAAATAATATTAATACCAACTCGCGTCTCGAGTTGGTGAACCTGTCGAGCGTTTTCTCGCGCCTACGCGTGAAGACGTAGTTGCCGCGAAACTCATAATTTTCCGAATCATTTGTTCAAATAAGTTTCTTATGAAATCTGAAAAAATTTTTAAACTTATACGTGTTTTCAAGAAAGACTTGATTTATCACCCATTAGTTTTCCTCAATAGTCCATTATTTTTTGGGTGCCATGGAAATTTCCCTAATTGAATGGGGTAACCTCGGAGGTTACGGCTGGAGGGGTTACAAAAACATCCAAATTTCATTAGTTTTTTTGTGGCGCGAGCCACAAACGTATTATTATTTCGAAATTTGGTTAACGCGTCTCGAATATTTTATACCGTCATATTCGAGACGGGCATCACTCTGTCCTCCCTCACGAGATTTCTGGACGATTCCTGAACCTTCCATAACAGAAGGTATTTAAATTCGCACGCTCCCCGACAAAGAGCTCAGTCAGTCAGTCAGTTCAGTCAAATTCAGTCCGATACCGAAACACGATGTAAACAAATCTCTGCGATAAATACAACGCCTTTATATTAACAACCACGAGTTATTATTGTGTCTCTATACACCTAACCGCTACATTTCTTCTTGAAACTGAGATCTGAAAAAATTTCAAAAATTCCCAATGATGCAGCATACTCAGAAATTTATCCCATGAATTTTCCTTTTTTTTTTCATTATTTTGACTTTTTACACGAAAAATCTTAAGTCATTCTTCAATATATTCCGAAGCCCTATGCGGAGTTTCAGATTGCTCAAGAGAATGGTTCACATGTAATCAATTATTTAAAAATTCGACTGGGTTGTTGGTCTCTCGCTTCGCTCGATCCCATTGCGGATGGGGCTCGCAATCTACTCCCACAGGTTGCTATGTCCGATAGAGTATTCAAGTGCTAGACTTCCCAATAACTTCCCGACCAATTTCCATTTTTCTATTTACTTAGAAAAAAAAGAAATTTTGAAATTCCCATTCCGATAATGAGCAAACGAGTTCTCAAACGAACAATCGATCGTACAAAAAATTGAATAGTGATAATAAAAATTATTTGGCCACAGAAGGATTCAAATGATATAAATATTCGATTGAAAGTGACAGAATCTTTTTGTTCAGGGATTGGTTTTTTGTAGAAATACAATAGATTCCCCTCCGCCTCACCCCCTACATTCAGTCATCGCCGGTTCATCGTTACATTCACTTGAGACAATATCTCGAATGTGATTAAGATGGCAACAGTTTCACAAGGACGAAACTCATCTTCAAGTGAAGTATTTTCTCCATCACTTCACTATTGATTACAATTAATGTTGTTTCCAAAATATTCATCAATTATTCCAGTAGCTCATAACTCTTCTTCATATTCAACGAAAGCTAAAGAATAATGGACAAAATAAATGATGGAGAAGTTTGCAGTCATTTTGCAAAAATAGAATAATTATAATTATTCTATTAGTTGTTTAATAATATTTCTTTTCATTTGTTCTTTTTTTTGGTACCTCTGGAGCCTATCAAGTTCTCCCATTATTTACAATGTTAATTACCTATTGAATCTTTAGCTTTCACAAAGGAAAATAAATTGTAATAAGTTTGCTATTGTGCTTAGAAGCAGTACTTCCGCGTACTAACTTCAGGTACAGGACTTAGAGGAGTGGGACGTCCACTGCACGAAACGTCCCGATCTTCATGTCAGCCGTAATAGTAATTCTTGTGTGACATACTCCTTGGTGTTTCAGTTCGGAGTATCGTGTGTAAACTGTCAGCACCAATCATGTGATTTCCCAAGTCAACACGAATACCTGTGTGCGGTTGGATTTGATGTACTTGTCCCATTGGCATTCTATTATCTGTGTAGTAACGCTCGCTGTGGAGTCGCTCGGCTAATTGCGTTTCTGGGGTACTGAAACATCGTGAATGATAAAATTGAGTCGATAGTCGAGATACCATATATGCGCATCTGTGAAATTATTTATATGGGGACATACAAATATTACGTTACACAATTAGGAGGGCTGGGGGGAGGTTATATGTAGTTTCTGGCGCTTTGCGTCGAAAGAGGGGGAGTGGGTTGATTAGGTCATGCTATCACAATATAATTTCTGTCACGGCTACGTCAAAAGTACGACTTATTGCTTCGTTTCGCGTGCAATAAGTTGCGTATTATGACCTTACACGGAGAAAACTATTTAGTGAATTTCTACAACTAGTTGGTGAAATTTAACAACTATTCAATTAACATTCAGAAGAAGATTTTTCAATTTTATTTGACAATCATTTATTAAATTTTCGATAAACGTTCGTTGAACGTTTATCGCTATTTCATGGATTAAATTTACCAAGGAAATGTAGATTATTCCGAAAATATCTTCTAGGGAAAACATTGAGCGATTGTCAAGATATAAATGATGGCGACATTGTTTCCAAATGTATATATGCCCTCACCATCTAGTTTGGCAGTCAAAATTGATTGAATGAAATTGAAAAATATTTTCTGAATTTTAATTAATTAGTTGTTAAATTTCACCAACTAATTGTTGAAATTCATCATCTAGCTGTTGAAATTCAATAACTGGGTGGTAATTAATTTTTTCAACAACTAGTTGGTGAAATTCATCGAATAATTTCCTCCGTGTATGCATTAAGGGGAGACTACTATGAGTTTTAAAAGTCGTGGGTTATTGGAGTGAGACTTTTCATACATTGAAGATCGATTATATAGATCTGAGAACGAATAATTAGTGCAAAAAACAATTTTTTTTTATTGTTCGTTTGTCCAAAAACGCTTCAAATGCCAAAAACAGTCCAGGGCTTCCAACTTTTGAGCTACGGATTTTTTTTTCAAAATTTTTGGAAAAATATGTTGAATTACAATTATGAGCTAGGTTTTTTTAATTCGCCTCTTACATGGCTAAATTTTGTTTTTTGTATTTTTTACACAAATAGTGACGCTTTTTATATGAAAAAAACCGAAATCAGCTGTGTAGAAGTCGAATTTCAAAAAACTGGCTCGTGATTGTTGTTCCACATATTTGTCCGAAAATTTTGAAAAAGAAAATCTTTTGTAGCTCAAAAATTGGAGGCCCTGGACTGTTTTTCGCATTTTTAGCATTTTCGGGCAAACGAACAATCAAAAAAATTTTTTTTTGCACTAATTATTCGTTTTCAAATCTATATAATCGATCTTCAACGTATGAAAAGTCTCACTCCAATAACCCACGACTTTTAAAACTCATAGTATTCTCCCCTTAAGCCAGGGAAGGGCAACGAGCACTCATCGAGCAGTTCACGGACCCAATTATCGGAGTTACGATAGATTGAATAGGCCTACTGTATCGGCCGTAGAGCGTTTATGATAGTCCCCTCTGACTGACTGGGGCCCCCAATCTCACTCGAGTGAACCCGCGAAGGAATGGGGGTGATGTCATAGTCCGGAAAAATCGAAACTTTTGAAATTTGTATTTTGTCCCTTGAAACTGCAAAATTAATTAGAAAAGAAAAAAAAATTTTAACTCATGCCTACTAAAGTTTATTATAACGTTTGACTAAAAAATTTTTTTTCAATTTTCAAAGAAAGTTTAGAGTAAAAAAAATAAGATAAAAGTTGAAGAAAAAAGCACTTATAAAAAATTGGGAGGAAAAATTTTTTTGATAAAATGGAGTGGAGTTTCAACATGTCTTTGGATAAACTAATTATAATCATAGGGGAATACCTAATGATATTGAAATACTATGGATTTACGAGATGTGGAATCTGGGAGCTGTAGAGTCTTATGTGTCGACTCTAGGGCAATAAACAGGCGCCACCAGTGTCGCTGGTGGCATGAATAGTGAACGTCGCCAGCACTACGCCAGGACGAGAGCTGCAATGTGCGATGGCGTTCAATCCACTTGACTGGCCTTAACGTCGTCGCTGATTACCAACTAGTACTTTTTGTTAAAATGAAGCTCATTATGTTCAACAAATTGAAAGAAGTATTATATGAAAGTTGTGGAAGACAGATTTTTAGCGTTCAATTAAAGTGACTTGTGTTAAAAATGAGACGATGGTATTTCAAAATTAATTTTTTCTCTTCGGAATAATTGGGCATTTCTTCAATCAAAAATTATCAATAAATTTGAGAAGAGAGTTCTTTTCCATTCAAATAATATTGATTATGGAGTTTGAATGTGATGATAGGGTTTGGAAAATTATTATTTTTCATTCGGTGATAATTTGGTTTTTCTTTAGTGCCCCCCCCCCTCCCGGAGGGCTTCGACCCTCTGGACCTCCCTCATGCGCCCCACCCCGCTCCTCGCTAAACCGCAGCGCACTTTTGACTTTAGCCTCGACTTATAATAGTATGTGGTATTCGGACAATAAGTGGCAGGTTCGAGTTTTTTTAACGTGAGTGAAGATTTGACTTATGTTAAAAAAATAAGTGTATGGATTGTCAAAAAATTTTCACTCAAATAATTGGTACAAAAGGGTCCTGAAATTCAGTAATTTTAACCGAAAGCTAGAAACTTTCTTTCTCTGTGATCAGTACATTTGGACTGTTTCTTGTGAAACTCAATTCATCGAGACTTTTCTGATATAAAACTTCTCGCATAATGCCCGAAGTCTTTTTTCCCGATACTCCGAAGCGAAACGAAACACTGGAACAAAACTTGGAAATTTCATTCTGCGAAATTTTTATCAACAGATTCTCAATAGAACACGTTTTATAAAGAGATGAAATAAATATTATTCATCAAATAACTTTCACGGAATAATGTTTCTACTGAAAAAAAAAAATACGCCGAAAAATGATTTCCAGGGGAAAATTATTGCTAATAGAAATTGACGCAACATCCAATCTGGTGCATTCAATTCATTTACAAGAAATGCACAATTATATGTCGCTTTTTAAGATTGAAAACATTTCTATTCTATTATCATGAATATTTCTATGAACTAGGTATCTCGAGTGAAAACAATAATATAATGAAACCATAAAGATAAATGATAATAAAATGGGTCCAAACAAGGATAATCTCTTTCCGCTTATTCTGTTTTTTTACAACCAGATGCCTCTATTTACGTGAATTTACCTGATAAATATTCAAATATATGACGCAATAGCTTTTCTTGATGGAACAGAGGCCCGATTAATTCGTTAATTCATTCTCCAATACTGATAACTGTATTTACTCATCTCTACCATGAAGATAACTCAATGATAAATTATTCGTGAATTTTTTGAAAAAAGATTGAATAGAAATCGGAAATGCTGGAAATAATAAAGTAATACAACTCGAATAATGAGAAGAAAATGAAAACAATGGGGGCTTTTTCATGCTGAATAATGCAGACACAAGAGTTCCCTAAGAGGCTTACCCCGGGTCCTGCATGGGAATGGGTACAGGAGTGGTGAGATCAATGTCAGCGTCGATTTCCGAGATTTCATCAGCAAAACCATTGGGCAGAGTTTCACTATTCGTGTGGAAATTGGCATCCTTCTTGCTACGATGACGACTCACTAGTAAACGACCGATAATGAGACCCAAGAAGAGAAGACCACCAGCTGCTACCGAGATAATTATGTAGAGGTAGAATTTCTCTTGATTTTCTGGAGAACAAAAAAAATACTATCAACATTTTCGCCTCTCTACACATCAAATTCGTAAAATAGTCACGTGAATTTACTTTAATTCCATTGAATGTTTACTTTATTTTCAACTCATAATTAATTGAATGTTTATCGCATCATGATGATCTTAGCAATCTCTAGATCATAAAATGAAAAAAATGACAGTTCTCAAATATTATATTTCCTCTCTTCTCCTCAATTTTAACATTAAATTTTACTACCCCATAACATCTCAACAGCTCGTAAAAACAAACGGATCATCCTCTTAAGACCAAAATAATCTCAATTCATAACTCAAACATGGATAAAATCTAGATGAAAAACATGATCAAATCGTCAAAGATTCATGCACTAAATTTCATTTTAATTCCAATCTCATGCATAATTCTACATTCTCGATAATGTGTCTTGGCAGGCCCTGACGCCAACCACGCCCTGATAAAATAATTACTCCACGAAAAACAGGGTACGCTATTGATCTCTGCGTGATAAAAATGTTTCATTTGCGCACCTTCCGCAGGTAAAATGAGACAAATATTGTCCGATGATAGTGTGACAAGCTTTGCACCTGCTCTTTCAGAATTTCGCGGAAGTTCCAGAAGCTTTTTACCCGCGATTTTCGGTCGGTAAGGAGTCGGTAACGACTGAATCTGTCGGTAACTTATCGACAGGAGATGCCCCACTCACAATATGTGCATCAGTACGATCGTTGACTTACGTACCTCATTTACTTACTTGAAATAAATGAATAAGCATTAATCCATTCACTGAGGTATCCAATCACCACCTGATCCTCCTCAGACTTTGCATAAACCACGGTTGTGCAATTGGTAGTCGGTGAATCATCGGTTGGCGTTGGGCTCATTGTTCCTTCTATATCGTTCGTCGATGCGTGCATGCGTCTTTGGGTCTTGCCCTCTTTACCGACTGATTTGAGCTTGTGCCGTACATCCACTGATTTGTTTTGATGTTTTTGGGAATCAGATGATAACCAAGTTGGTAACCAAAAAGAAAAAACAATTTCTTTTTCATTTGAGAATTTTGATGATGCAGAACTGCCCCGGGATTAATTACATTTATGTTATTTACAGGACGATCATGGTTTTTTGTTAAATTTTTGAGTTGTTGCGAGGCGGCACGCACGAAAAAATTCGATACAAAGACCTGGCTGGATAATTCTATTGGATTTCTATTGAACTGTCTATTAGTTTTTGGCTGATTCTATTGAGATGTTCAATTGAAAAAGTCAATAGAATTCGATTTTTCTATACAATTTACTCTATTGGGATATTTTCTATAGGATTTCCTCGGCTCAAATTTTATCGGTTTTTTTCATTTTATTTTTCTTTTCTTTTCATCACGAAAATCAAATAAAAAAACTTAGAAAATTTAAGCCGAGGAAATTCTAAAAAAATATCTCAATAGAATAGGTTTTATAGAAAAATCGAATTCTATTGACTTTTTCTGTAGAATATTTTCCCTTGCACATTTCAATAGAATCGGCCAAAAACTAATAGAAAGTTCAATCGAAATCCAATAGAATTCCTAGCGAATTCGCTAGTTTTTTTCATTAATTTTTTTTGTGCGTAAAGAGTATTCATATTTGTGCTTAGATAGATTGTTAGAAATTTTTTGAAATTTCAGGGAAGATATTATAGTAAATCTCATAAGAGTGACATTGAATCGAATGTAGGGAAATAGTATATTTCGTAACGAGTGCAAAAAAGTGTTTTTTCACGAGTTACGAACAATATTGTTCATCACAATGTGGCGGAAATTAGGCTTTTAGGCACGCGGAGCGTGGCGAAAAGTTCACTTTTCGTCACAGCGTGATGAAAAAATGATTATAAAATTTCAAGTTTTAAGTAGAATTCACGGAAATGCATGATTTTTCAGTGAGAGTGAGAAGGAAATTTCACAACTTGATTGAATTTGAGTAGAACATGAATATTCAGAAACAAAATGACATGAATGTTCCATTTTTTCCTGAATCTTCCTGAATGTTCACAGAATAATTGAACTGAAAAATCAAGTATTTTATTGATTTCCAGATCATTTGAACAGAAAATCGATGGAATATTTGATTTTTCAATAAGAAGATTTCCTGAAATTTCAGTGGAACTTGAACACGATAAAAATTTCGGGAATTTGGCATGGAAAATTCAGACGAAAATTTTTAATAATGTGGTTATAGAGAAAAACATGTTGACTTTCAGAAACATGTCATTAATTTTTTTTAATCTTTCACCAATTATTTGTGATCTGGACAGTGGCGAGAATAATCATAACCATCAGTGTTTAATGTAACAGAAATTTGATAATAGATTTTAAAAAAATAGAGATGGATCCCTGAAGATTAGTAATGATGTCGCTGGAAATTAGTGATAATGTCACTAAAAATTAGTGACAAAATCACTGACAGTGATGCCGCGAGATGAGACGAAACGAGAAACTGCATCTTCTTATCGCGTCTCGTTGTCAGGAAACCATTCTCTCGTCTTGTCTAGTATCGAAATACGAGAGCAATTTCTTCTCTCGTCTCGTTGAGAATTGAGAGACTCACTCGTCTCGTCTTGTCTCATCTCGCCTTATCTCGTCTCTATAACCCAATTTGTATGGAAAAAAATACACAGAAGGACAGAGAGGGGGAGGCTCTCACGACTCTCGTCTCGCCTCTCGTTTCTCTCGTTCTCGACCGGCTTTTCTCGTCTCGTCTCGTCTCGTCATGTCTCTCGTCTCGTTTGTCTCGCGTCTCGCGGCATCACTAATCACTGCTTTCCAGAATTTTGTAGTCGTTAAATTTCACAAACGCGAATCCCTAGACGGAGAAAAAAAAAATTACCGAACAAGTGATCGTAGTAATCGTGGAGCGAACTCGATTGCCGTTTATCAATCGTAGCTATCTATTGAAAGATTAATAACCTATTCGAAAATTGATGAATAATGTTCGTCTTCAAAGCACCGATTGAAAATGTGCTCATAGAAAGTCACTGGTGGCTCAGAGAAACTAAAGCTCCTTGAACTGTAATTTTATTTTGCAACTGCAATTTGGCGATTTGTGGGTAGAAGAGAAGATGGTTAAGCTGATTTGTCTTGCGGATCATGTATGAAGGAAAGCTTGACACAGGCTGTTGAAAAGCAATGTAGGATATACCAAACCACTCCGGCACTGGAGTCAGTGGAAAATATCTTAATTATCCATGCAAATATATTATGTATCCTAACCCCTCTATTTTCGTAATGTGAACTTTGCTGAGGGCTGAAGCGTCACCGTGAAATTGATATTACAGAACTTTATGAAATTCGCGGTGATGAAAAACGAGAGAGTTGCACTGAAAAACTAGTGTCCTCAGGACGTTTAATTTAATTTATGACAGAAATTTTGCATATCTTCAAATAAGAAGTTTTCCCTTTAAATAATACAGGTTTGATAAACAAAACATTTTTATAATGTTGAGAAATCCACGCAAGAAACATATGAATAAGAATAATTTTTTCTGTCAGTGTAGGCACTCAAAGAAAAATTACTTCTGATCAGTACAAAAAAGTACTTCTACCCGGTACCAAGGGTTTTTTCGGGAAAAGGCAAATTCTGTACTTCCTCGAAGTCACAAAAGAACTGAATGCTAGTATCAGGCATCAAGTACCTGGGTACTGGTGAGAAGTACCTCGGTCACAAGTACTTTTATCACTCGGGACAAGTAAAAAAAGTACTTTTAATTTTTTTCAAGAATTCATTCAAGATTACAAATGAAAATCCAAATGTTGGAGCACAAGTGAACACACAGAAAAATCTGAAGGTAAAATACGTTTTTGAAAACTTGAATTACCATTTCAAAAACGTAATTTACGATTTTCTCAAACGGGTAAATTACGCTTTTGAGATCGTAAATTACAGTCAGAATAACGTGCATTACGATTTCAAGAACTTGAATTACGATTCTCAAAATTGGACGTCAATTCGGTTTAGAAAACACCCATAAATATCACAATCTACTAATGTTTTCCTACAAAATATCTTTTCCTGAATACCTTTATTTTATAAAAATACGGCAGAAAGCTCATTTTATCCGTCGATAATATTCGCTTGTCTCAATAAAGTAATCAATTGAAAGTACCGAAATTAAGTCGTAAAAGTAATTGAGAGAAATTCTAAAATTACTTTTCACGAGTATCTGTGGTACTTGTGAAAAGTACTAAAAGTACTAGCAGAAAGTAGTGACGCTATTTCCTTCTAGTACTATTTCTAAATTGGCAGAGGTGGTACTTCATTTAAGGATACAACAAGTACTTGGGACAAGTATTTTTCGAACTTTTTACAAGTGAGCTTCCCATATGTACCGGTCGGTACTGGTGAGAAGTACATTTTTGTTTGGGTGGGAATTTTTTCAATATCTGGGTGAGATGGTCTCACAAAAAACATGGATATTTTTGAAGTGTTGAAAAATTTTGCATTTTCGAAAAAAAAACAGTAAAATACACAGCTGATTTACACTTAGCGCTTCTTATGTGTGACAAACTCTCATTCATGAATTATACACTTGTAAATCACAGAGAATGTCAAACAGTTGTTCAATTTGCATAGAATTAGTTACGCGGGAATGAACAGCACATGTGTAAGACAATTTTACGCAGCAGTATGCAATCAATTCCACTGCTATTGTATTGTTCGTGAAATCATTCCAATTGTCGGTTGATTATTCATTGTTGGATAAAATGTCAATATCTGCCTTCTGATATTCAAATAACTAGCATTTAGTTTTTTAACAACACCATCAATGGCACCTTTGTCGTCTTGTCTATGAAATTGGCAATTGTCCTTTGTTTTGTCAGTTTTGCATGAAACAACCCTAGCGGACCGCAGGTAACTTAACAACCCTTCATCCAATGGACTCTATCACATATTATTTATTGAATTGATCTGTCAACTTTAGTTCCTTCTAATTTGATCATCAATTTTGCAGTCATATGAATGTGTTGAGAGCAAAAATTAACCCTAGATTGGTTACCCTATGGGGGATTCCCCGCCTTTTTCCGTATTTTTTTTTACAAATAAACGATAGTTCGGAAAATTCCGAAAAAATTCGACTTTATCAACCGGAATGTCTAGAATTTAATAGTATTTTTGTCACTTCTATCAATTCAATAATTAGTCTCGGAGAGAATAATAATCTAAGAGAGAACTCGTAAAAGCAGGGCTCTCTTCGCTATGTGATTATCGTCGTGCGGCGTCGCCAGTCCCTCTCCAGTGTGTTCCCCTACTCCTTGCGTACCTAGTCGGTACCGACTGAGACACTCGGTTAAAACTAAGGGTTTGGCAACGTCGCAGTGCCGTTAACATTGCGGGAAATGCCTCACGACGTGACCAAAGTTGCAGGGCCGAGTAAAGTGACCAGACAAGGGTTAAGTAAACCGGAAATTTCAGCCGAAAAATTTTAACCGTCTCCTCTGAATGGGAAGAATTAAAGAGATGGTCATAAGTTAATGAATGTTGAGTGTGAAAGATATAACCCTCATGAAAAGAACATATATCCGGACATATATCTCAGTATATTTCACTTATATTTCGGCCAAAAATGTGGTATGCTAAATATATGCTAGATATAAGTGCTGCATATATCTCATTCCCACAAGGGAAAATTCGTGTGTAAATTGCCAAATATACAAGACGCATTCATTTCTTGCATTTTATAGTTTTTAATTGACGTAATACATGTTTCACTTTTACAGCGCATAAAGATTGTATTTTCTGTGGAAAATATTCCAATGTTTATTCTCAGTTGAAAAGAATATATGACATTACCTTACATTTTTCAACTCTTCCGCACCTCGCAAAAATTAAAAACAACCATTGGCCGAATGACGTTTCCCTAAAAAATCACGAGCACTCAAAATAATTCAAAATATGAACCCATAAATAATCCTCCACAAGTTGTTCATAAATTGACTAAACGCTGTAGATAGTCAGAATTAACAACGTTATCACTTATAATCGCCCGACTGACTCCGAGGACAGGTGCCCAATAAATGCACGCATTCTGCTGGCACTGCTACTCCCTATAATTCTGCGTGACGTAAGCATTTTTGTTTGAGAGTATTATAAAATGAAAATACACGTATTTCTGTCGACGTGACACAAAGTAATATCCCCGCACATTATTACCCAATACGATAAAATATTTTATGTGTTTGAACGTGTGTGTAATTGCAACGTGCTAATGTAACAAAACTGAACATATTTTGAACATCTTCATAGCTTCACATGTGTTCTTTCAGGCGTTATGACGGCATTCATTTGCATGCTAATCCCCAGCTCTACATTACACAGACGAAAAAACTTAATGTGGAACCTGACGCATGCGCCGCAAAATTCCATTTGTTCTATTCAAAATTCTAAATGAAATTATGTAATTTTGTCAGGGAAATTTTTCATAGATATGTATTAAAACACGTGCGAAAATGCTCTAGTTTTCAATTGGTATAGTCATTTTTGCTAATAAATTAGCAATATGTTTCGGAATGGTAATTTTTCATTTTTCAATGTTCCATCACTTTTTTTCTGTGGTATATAACTAATTGTTTTCGTTAATAACGTGAAAAAAAAATTGAAAAAAAAATTTCAATACATTTTTTTTCACGAAACGNGGGGGGGGGGGGGGGTCCGTTTTACCCCACTGGTCAAGTTTTTCCAAGAGGAGTCCGTTTTATCCTGCAGGGTCCCTTTTACCCCACCTTCCCCTAAAAAAAATCCGCAAAATGCAAATTGTACTTCCCGAGAATTTTAATTGAATTCTTCTTCTTCTATAGAATTTCAACTGGAATTCAATTTGATTTCCTACCGAAAGCACTATGGTTTTCGGTTGATTCATTTTGTATATGTACTTACACCGGGGGCGGTTTAAAAATTGTAGAATTTGCATCAGCGCCAATTCATCGTTGAGATAGATTCTTTTCCCTCCGCGGTTCAGAGAAACTAGAATTGTGGTGTTTGGAATAGAGAATAGTTAAATCCAATGCCATGTACGAGTTTGCAAGCTGCTTACGGTGACGATTGAATGAGGTCCCTGAATTCTCGGTGACAGGGAGACAGCCCTACACGGAGAGAAATTTTTGTTACAGATTATCCTACCCTTCTATAAAAGTGTATCATGAGTCATCGTTTCCTCATTTCTATCCCAAACTTTGGTGAAAATTAATATATGATGATCAAATTTTATTCTACGTTAGAGAAATTTTATCCTGATAAAAATAAAAATTATCGTGCCGATAGAGTAAAAATTACTGTACCGGTAGGGTAAAATTTACCAACCGTTCTAGAATTTTCGTTGTTATCTACATAAAAATTATGGGACTGGAAGGGTAAAATTTATTATGCGTCAGGATAAAATTTCTCTAACGTAGAATAAAATTTGATCATCATATGTTAATTTTTACTAAATTTCGGGATAGAAATGAGGAAACGATGTCTCATGATACACTTTTAGAGAACGGTAGGATAATTTTTATCAAAAATTTCTCTCCGTGCAGAGGGCAAGTGTGTTTTGGGACATGGAGATGGCTATAGCGTTCTCGCTCGAATAGTCGCGGTGTCTCGGTCATGAGACACGCCACCCGAGTGGAAATTGCTTCAGGCCCACCTGGAGCACGATCAGAACTTGATCAAGTTTTTGTAAGGTCCGACTGATCCGGTGATTCCTGATGAGAACCTGACCAAGTTCTGATCCAGCAGATCGGATCCGAAAAACTATCGGCGGGTTCAGATCAAGTTCTGATCAGGTAGGCATGATTAGATGATGCCGGATGAGAACCTGACCAAGTTTTGATCCAGTAGATCGGATCCGAAAAACTGCAGGATGATTCAGATCAAGTTCTGATCATACTGAGAGAAAAATCTGAAGTTCTATTTACTATAAGAAAATAGTTGAGGCAGTTTTGGTGAACGATACGATTTTTTTTGTATGCGGCACATAACATTATAGTAACTTCACAAGCGTAATTTTTGCAAATCAAAATGCAATTAAACTAACCAAAGTTCAAAAGTAACCACGACAAATCTATCGTGAGCAGAACTATAAAATAGTAGCAATGACTACATTCCATTATAGTAATCACTTCTCCGGCCATAGTTACCGTAACTCATGAGAAATTGTTGAGGACTTTTTGACTATAGTGCGATGGTGATGGAATATCATCAGAAGAATCATATTTTTCTCTCAGTGCAGGTAGGCATGATTTCACTCTGAGGTCGGCTGCCTGACCCCAACTTGATCAAATTCCGATTTGATGTCTTTGATCGGCATTTGAACGGGGTCAATTGAAGAGAAAATGATCAGATTCAGATCCGGCCCACCTGACATTAATTTTAATAAGTTTTTCGGATAATTTAATTAACTATTATTATACTATTCAAATTAAGTTTTATCCACCATTATCAATAATTATTTTCAATCTTTAAAAAGGATCATTATACTATAATTAAAATAAATTAAATTAAATTAATTTAATGAATTTAATTTAATTAATCAATTTAATTAACAGCCAGCGCTTCTCGAATGTACAGAAGGGAGGGATGATGATGCCGTAAATACGTATTAGAGGAGTATCAAACTTACACGCAAATGATCTTGAGAAAAAAAATTACCAAATGTCTATTTATTCATTAGTGTTATTGTTATTATCATTATTATTATTATTCATTAATGAAATAAATAAAAATTTAATTGAACATATTTTATCTCTGAGAATACACACGCACATATGCGAGGTCAGGAATAATCGTAAATTCAACGAATACCCCGATACAAATCATAGGCAATGTATNAATAAAAATTTAATTGAACATATTTTATCTCTGAGAATACACACGCACATATGCGAGGTCAGGAATAATCGTAAATTCAACGAATACCCCGATACAAATCATAGGCAATGTATAGTTTACTCAATAGTAATAGCGCGATAGTGTAGTGGTTAGGGCATAGGATTAGCAATCATAGGGTTCGATCCCTAGCATCGGCAAAAAAAAAAAGCTTTTTCAGAGGTAATAACAGTAGAGATTCATTAAGAGAGGCGGCCTACGGTGAAAGAATTGAATTATCTTTTGTTTTGGATTAATTATCATTGATATTTTTGAGTGATACTGACAGACAGGTCATCAGGTCATCGGTTTTCATACAGTTGACTTGATCAAGTTCGGATCCATTCGTCCTGATCAAATCCGGATTGGTCAGAGGCGTAACATGTCTGATCAAGACCGGATCCGTCAACTTGATCAAGACCTGACCAGAATTTCCACTCGGATTGCCATGCTCAGCCATTAGTTTCCTCTGACGTAACTAAAATCCCGAACCATATATTTTCAATAATCACAAAAAATTCCTCTGATAGCGGTTAATGAAATTTTTATTCCATTGTCGATTATTTTTTTGTGATTTTTGAAAAAGTGGTACCATAACACTGAGAGAAAAATATAATTCTTCTGACTATATTCCATCACTATCGAATTATAGTCAAAAAGTCCTCAACAATTTTTCATGGGTTACGGTAACTATGGCCGGAGAAGTAATTACTGCAATTGAATGTAGTCATTGCAACTATTTTATAGTTCTGCTCACGATAGATTTGTTGTGGTTACTTTTGAACTTTGGTTAGTTCAACTGCATTTTGATTTGCAAAAATTACGCTTGTAAAGTTACTATAATGTTATGTGCCGCATACAAAAAAAAAATCGTATCGTTCACCAAAATGCCTCAACTATTTTCTTATTGTAGGTCGAACTTCAGATTTTTCTCTCAGTGAAGACTCTGTGTTAATGATACATTTTTCTTATTTTTTCCTCAACAATCTACGCGGTTCAGCGTTTCAGGACTTTGGGACGATATTTGTAAACAGTCCAAGAATATATCTCTCTATATAGTAAAGAAATAAGGCAAAACAATTCAGGCGACGGTTGACATTCAGGAGTCGCTGAAAATTCAGGGGACGCTCAGCCAGGTTCGGGCTAATGTTGGCCCAGGGTCGAGTCAATGTCGGCTGAGGGTCGGGTTCCCATACACCAAGGCCCTATATAGGCATCCCCATGCATGGCTACCACAATCTCTCACGGTCACATCGGAGGAGGGGGAGGGGAGGGGGAACGAAACGAGCGGGGGGCGGGCGAGCCCCCCCCCCCCCCC
>NW_021680675.1:37758-67300 GCF_001412515.2 Diachasma alloeum | reverse complement strand
AGCCCCCCCCCCCTCCGGGGTTGGTCAGCGCAGCGAGCAGGCGGCGAAGCCCCCTAGTATATATATATTTTTTTGTCATTCCGGCCGTAAGGCACGTAAGGCCGTAGGCAGACGCGGAGCGAAGCGGAGCGTCCGTAAATCTCTGCCTACGGCCGTCATGACAAAATAGTATATTTCGGCCTAATGACGAAATATACAATTTTTTTACGGCCTTCTGAGTCCCTTTTTCAGGTCTCATTTCGGCAGTCTATCCAACTTTATGCATGCGGCTGTGGATTCTACACTTTACCGCATTCGTACTCCTATAAAACATAGGACTAGCATGGGAAACCACAGGAAACCCATGCCGGTACAGGCGTTGAAAAATTCGGTTCCACTGGGAATTGAACACACAACCTTTCGCATACTAGACTTGCGTCTAGCCCACTCGGCCACCGACGTCGGTACTCCGAGAATATATTCTCAAAATTTCAGCTGTGCAGTCCATTTCCTTCTACTCCCATAAACTTACTGCGGATGTTCCTGAACACTGCTGAGAAGGTCAGGGTACTTGTGGCGGATATACGGCCGCTTAGGATTTTTTTTGTATATTATCGAGAATGCTAATAGGAAATAATGGATCATTGATTGAGCCCTTATCAGACTAAACCGTTGCTACTGACTGTCTTCATGTAATTTTAATAATTTTGAATCAAGGACGACGAAATCACCGTACAAAGAACGCTTGAAAATACCTGCACAAAACGAGCGAGCAACTTGGGTTAAAAACCATGAATAAAATTATGTAAAGAGGTAAAAAGTTTCAAGACTTTTAAAATAACAACAGAATGACCTCAGCGTAGAAACCACGTGTTTCACTTTAAGCAGAATAGCAATATTCTTTATGAATTTGAAAATTAAGAGGAAAATTAAAAAATTGTACATTCGGACATGAAAAAAATCTACTTCTCAGCACTTCAATTAATTATTTCTGTCATTTTTACGTTAATTAAAAATAGTGTAAAAAAAATTAAAGATTAGCACCATAAGGACATAAAATGGAATACAACAACCGTGAAATTAGGTTTGAAAGGAGAAAATGAAAAAGCGTCCTACAACGGTGGGAGAATTCACGCCAAAAAAACTTCGCAACTTCACGAGTCCACTCGGTACATCCGACCTATGTATACATACAGCGCACTCTCCAAGTTACGAGTGTAGACACATGGACATACGCTTGCGGCGAGTGTGAGTATTATGTATACATGGACACTAGAGGTGAGTTGTTTGTACATTTAGATATCCGAGCGTGTAACTGTGGCCGAGTTGAGTATCTCTAGTTGTAACTATCAAATAATGTAATTGTAGAGACCTAGACATTGAAGTGAAAATGGATCAGCCAGGTTTATGATACTGAGATTCGATTTATATTTAGTTGTCAATATATTTTGATTTAGAATTCGAGCATTAGGGGAGACCGGGGCAAAATGAGACCCGGGGTAAAATGAGACCCCTTTTTTTTTGTTTTTCAATGAGACAAATGAGCCCAGTGTATTTTTCGATGTAACGTCGTTTAACAGATCACGTAAGTAGGAAAATCAGTTTTCGAATAAAAAAAAGGAACTTCTATCTAAGAAATTTCTAATCGTCGTTATGAGCAATATTTAGATTTTTATGGGAATTAGAAAATTACGAATTTTTGTAAGTTCATCATAACTCGATTTTTTTTGTACATTTGACAATTTTTTGGCGGTAAATTTCTGAGACACTTTTAGGGAATTTTTATCACATTTTAGTTCCATTAAAATTTCAAGGAATTTCGTCACTGAAAATTCAGAATCTCATGGGAAAATCTACGAGAACTGCAAATGTAAGTTTAATTATTCCCTGAAGCTTAATCGAAATCGTAAAATTTTCGTTAAATATAATCGTGAATTTTGAATTAACTGGACATTCAGTGATATTCAACACTAAATATTCATTTTTTCGTAGAAAATTCAAATAAGTTGGGGATTCTTATCCCAATGCTGTTTAAAAATTTAGAATTTTCTGTAAAATCTGAAATTTTATAATTCGGTAGCGAAGTGGTAAAACGGTTTAAGTTGGCTCATCTCCCAGTTGAGTTTTTGAGGAATATTTTTGAATCTAAGGGAGATAGCGAGATTTTTGTTATAACCTTTTTTGTAGAGTCGATTGAGAGCTACAACAAATGTGATTACGAAAATTTCGCTATCTCCTTTAGATTCGGAAATATTCCTCAGAAACTCGACGCGGAGGTAAGTCGACTTAAGCCGGATTACCACTTTGCTACTGAATTTTTTCCCCCTAAATCGCATTCAATATTTATCTTCTGAAAATTATTAGTCGGCTGTCTATGAAATTTTAAGGACAAGGGCCGCTTGATCATAAATCGAGTGAAATAATAGAGTTTTTCCCGTGTTACCTCACGAGCATCAAATTTCGTCATAATCATGGTTATTTTGGAATTTATTAATTAATTATTATCAATAATAGTAAACTAAGAATTGTGCGTCCATTTGACCAGAATGTTTCTATTCTTATTAACTTCCGTTTAGAATGTTTTCAAATTGTAATCTTTGAAGTCTGAGTCATATTTATACTTTAAATCGACTAACAATGGGGCATTTCCTTAGTAACTGTAGAGAAATTAATCATTTCTGTAAAATCTCAAATTTTACAGAGAAATTTAGACCTTGTGCAGGGTCTGAAAATGGCATATTCGGACTTTTTGAATCATGATAAGTTGATATAACACAAAAAATCCGAAACTTAAATTTCAATGATTACAGTACTTCCATTCGGAACCAAAAAATGTAATAAAGGAGCGGAATTCTTCAATGGAATTAGCCAACACAAAATCGGTAGTATATGATTAAAATTTCACCCATAATTTCCCTCTAGCTTTGCAATTTTCTGTCAACCCAAATAGCTGACAAACATTGTGATGAAAAATGAGAAAATCTTGGTAATGAATGAGTTTTCGGCTGGTCCCACATGCCAAAAATAATCCGTTCAATACCACATACTACCTCCAAATTCATCGCATATTTCTCTCATGTTTCCTTGTGTGGCAACGAACATGATTATTCCCGCTCAAAAATACCTTCCGATATGCACCTGCAAATTTCTGCTCTCTCATTGCTAGCCAATACAACATTCGAGGAATATCCGATAAGTTTGAAGGTCGGAGAGTACGATTATACTGTTTGAAGAAAAACGAAAATTTGTGGACAGTTGACACGTAATATTCAGGAGAGTGACATTAAACTCAATTTATGGGAAAAATAATTACGAAATTTCATAATTCACTGAAAGTTTCATGCAATTCCGCATTTTTTAAGCTGCAGGAAGACGACCATTAATAACTTACTTGAATTTTCAATGAATTGAAAATTCAAGAATATATTTATCTGAATTTCCTAGTTTCTGTTCATTTTCATGGAATAAATGAACTGAAATTTTTAGCTTCCCCTGATTTTTCCATAAAATTTTGATTTTTCAGTGACGAAATTCCTTGACATATTAGTGGAGCTAATAATGTGATCAAAATTTACAAAAGATATACCAAAAATTTCAGCCAAAAATATTAGGTGTGTGACTTAATTTTTACAGATTTTTCAGTAAATTTATTTAATATAAAAAAATAGAGAACAACGAACTTAATTTTGGAAATATTGTCCATCGTTCGAAAGAAACTTGCAGGCTTCGAGGCGATGAAGTCATCGACGAATTTACGCACATCCTCCAGCGTTTTAAACTGTTTATTCACTAAGGAGTTTATCCACTAAGGCCTGAACCGGAACAAGTGATAGTCGGATGGGGCCAAGTCTGGTGAATATGCCACGTGCGGGAGAACTTGCCATCTCAAGTTCAAGAGGGTCTTCTGAGTCGCGCGAGTAACGTGAGGTCGAGCATTGTCATGCAGCAGTATGATTTGCCTGCTTCCTTGCCCAGTGAATGGCCTTTTCCGATCAAGTTCTTCGCTCAGTTTGTTCAGTTATGGGCTGTAGCGTTCCACAGTCACCGGCTGACCTGTTTCCAGGAGTCCGTAATAAAGCACATCCTTCATATCCGACCAGATACACAGGAGAATCTTCTTTAAGTGGATGTTCTATTTCGGCGTCGATGTACTGGATTGTCCGGGATCTACCCACGACTTTTTATGTTTGGGATTCTCGTAAAAAATATACTTTTCATCACCCGTCACAATTCTCCACAAGAAGTCCTTTTTTTGTTGCCGGGCAAGCAGTGAAAGGCACGTGTTCATACGTTAACCTAGGTTGTATTCGGTCAACACATGTGGGACCCACCTTCCAAGTTTTTGGATTTTTCCGATTTGACGCAAACGCTTAGAAATAGCTGTTCGGGTGACTCCTAACTGAGCTGCGAGCTCTTGTTGCGTTTGCGTTGAGTCTTCATCCAGTAGAGCTTGCAATTCCGCATCTGTAAACTTTTGAGGCTGTCCAGGACGCGGCTGGTCACTCAGATCGAAATCGCCACTTCTAAAACGTTTGTACCAATAATTATACATTTCATAAGATACAACGTCGGCACCAAGAACACTACACATTGATTCCCGTACTTCAGAAGCATTTTTTCCTTGTTGGAATTCGTATAAAATGCAGTGCCGAATGTGCTGTTTATCACCCAGGTAGAAATTGAACCGGGGATTCAGCCGCAACTCGGGTGAGTGCGAGCTCAGCCTCAGCTTGCCGCTTGACCCGAGTTCACGCCGCGACACGCCGCTCCATACGGGCTCATAGTCGAACGCTCATCAGACGGCATAACCCGGCACTTGAGTTTGAGCTGTGGCTCATCGCTTAGAACTCAGCTCCGATTGAGTCGTGTCGTTTCGAGTGGAGGGTGGAATAGAATGATATTTATGCATTTTTAGAATATCGATTTAAAATTTGAATACGTTGGAAAATCCTTGTCTTCTTACTATAAAAAAAAAATGGAATTATACTGAACTTTCTATAAAATTTGAAATTTACTGATTTTTCCCTCTGTCATCGAATATAAAACCTGGCACTTTCTCTAAGAATTCCTATTGAATTTCTATTGGAGCTCTAGAATTCTATTTAAGTTTTATTGTAATTCTATTGAAAAATTCTATTTTTTTTTGCGTCAATTCCATTGAAAATTGTGCAACTTTCCCCTGCATTTTTAATAGATATTTGTTTGTAGAAAAAAATCCATTCATTTTTCTAGATAATTTATTCTGCTAGGATTTCTTCCACAGAAACTATTGGATATGAATTTTCCAAGTTTTGTTCCTGCATTTGATTAAAAGAAAAGAAGAAGAACCGAGCGGAAAAAACTTAGAAATCTTACGCCTAAGAAAATCTATAGGAACATAAAAACCTATTTACTTTCTTGCACCAAATTTTACCTTAACAAAAAGACTCTATGAAGTTGCATAATCTCCTATAGAATCGGCGCAAGAAACGAATAGAATTCTAATAGAACTTCCAGAGAATTCTCATAGAATTCCAATAGAAATTTAATAGAAAGCGCTAGGTTTTTCTGATGAATTTTTTCATGCGTGTTATTTTGGCATACCTGTATTCAACATTTCCCTAATAAATCGTAGAATATTCTTAGAACTCGTAGACCTATCGAAAAATGAAGAATATCCTCTCCTGTAGCGTTGATAATTAATAATAAAGGTTCGTTAACGTTTTTCAAGTGATTATTTTTCTTGATTTTGTTTGTTGTATTCGCGAGAAAAAAGAAAGTTTTGACTACGTTTCAGTGAATTGTTCTACCTTGTATTTTCAGATTAATCCCATTCGATTAGTTAATATCACGTTATTTCTGATGAGCTTGTGATTGTTCATCTGAAAAAGCATGCCATCTTCACATTTATTCGATTGTTTTTTCGCTCAAATCACGATGCCATCGGACCTGTCAAATCATTATTGAGGTTAAGTATACTGGGATTGAGTAATTGGAGATGAACCTGAGGTTGAGCAGTGGCCATTCAACTAAAGCCCGGCGAAGCGTTTCGCGTAATAGTCTAACGCTGGGCTGTGAGCGCGTGACGCGGCTCAACCTCGGGTACATGTGACGCGCGTGGAGTTTATCCCAAGCTGGGGCGGAGTGGCGTATTTCTAGCTGGGATACGGGTTCCGAGCCGAGCTCGAGCGGCGTGATTTCTACCCGGGCAGTTGCCATCGTAAACTCTGTTATTCTGAAAGGTTATGTAATTTACATAGATTTGTCGTTCCGTGTTCTGAAACCTTTTGTCTGATCCTTTCAAAACCAGAAAAGACCGCGAATGTATTTCTATTTTAAATATAATTTTAAGCTCGGAGAAAAAATTTGTAAAAATTAAGTCACACCTAATATACTGAATATTATATACAGTATATACTGAAGAATATTTTAAATCACAATTGGATTAATTTAAACAATTATTTTTTCAGTTATCGCTGCAAAAAGTCGGCCACATACGCACATATACACAAAAAATAAAAAATGAATAAATCGAATGTAGATGATATTTATTATTGATGGGAGATGTAAACTTACATAAAATTCAAGATTCCGAATTATTAAACTTTTCAGACTACCTTAGTAATTTCGGATTTTGGTTGGATTGACTTGAATTGATTTCATCCATTTCAGACGACTTCACCGTGATTTCAGAGATGATTTAAAAGATGATTCCAAGGTTGAAATAACTTGATTTCAGTGATTCCGAATTGATTTCATTACAGAATTGCGCCATTATTTCAGCAGTGAATAGTCTCTTGATTGTGTTCCAGATTGATCATCATAAATCTTCGCGAAGAACCGCCTGATAACGAAAGTTCTACTATTATTATTATTATCCGCCACTGATGAAACGAAAATTGACGCCGAAACTAATCGCTTTATTCATATATCAACTAATTTGTTAATCCCATGATGTTAATGCGTGAAATTGATTATTACGAGTCTTGACATCTCTCATTCGATGTTACGTAGTGACTAAATATATTCAGGGAAAATGGAATTGTTATTTCCCATAGATACATGTCTATAAAATCTATTGTAATGTATGCTTCCGCTAGAACTTTGACTACAGCGTGAATCATTTACATTTGCCCTCAATAAAAAAATAAAGCCGATGCAGGCTGAAGGCCCTAGACTAGCTGAAGGCTCTTGGGCGATGGACAGTCGCAAATTCTCGAACTTGCAACGAATTTCGTTAAAAAATAAAAAATTAATAAATCGAATGTACATCATCTTTATTATTAATGAGAGATGTAAAATCACATGAAATTCAAAATTCCAAATGATTAAACTTTTCGCACTACTCTAGTAATTTCGGATTTTGGTTGGATTGAACTGAATTGAATTCGTCCATTTCAAACGACTTCAGCGTGATTTTAGAGATGATCTAACAGACGATACCGACGTTGAAATAACTTGAGTTCAGTGATTTCGAATTGATTTCAGCACAGAATGGCGCCATTATTTCAGCAGTGAATAGTCCTTCGATTGTGTGGCTGATTTATCATCATAACTCTCCGCGAACAATCGCCTGATAACGAAATTTCTATTATTATTATTATCCGCCACGGACAAAACGAAAATTGACGCCAAAACTAATCGCTTCATTCATATCTCTCTATATTATAAAAATCCAAATCGACTTCTGGTGATGAGAATTTGGTACTCGAAATTAAGACTTACAAGGGTCACAAGGGTCCCAATAAGGGTCTAAAACAGATTCATGTTGGTCAAATACGAGTCATGCGGGTCATATGGGGCTCTCTCTATATTATAGAAATTAAAATCAGCTTTTGGTGATGCAAATTTGGTACTCGAATTGAAGACTACAAAATTGAGGGTCAGAAATGAAGAGTCAGAAACCAAGGATCACACGGGTCGAAACAAGGGTCACGAGGGTTATAATTATCGTCAGAATAAAAGTCACGAGGGTCCAAATAAGAGATATGTGGGGTCAAATGGGGGTCATATGAGGTTCATATGGGGTTATATAGAGCCCCCTAGTACCAACTAATTTGATAATCCCATGATGTTACGAGGTGACCAAACCGGGCATATTGAATAACACATTGAGGAATATGGAATTGTTACTTTCAATGGATACATATCTACACGGAGAGAAATTTTGGATAAAAATTATTCTACCGTTCCATAAAAGTGTATCGTGAGTCATCGTTTCCTCATTTCTGTCCCGAAATTTAGTAAAAATTAATATATGATGATCAAATTTTATTCTACGTTAGAGAAATTTTATCCTGATAAAAATAAAAATTACCGTGCCGGTAGAGTAAAAATTACTGTACCGGTAGGGTAAAATGTACCAACCATTTTAGAATTTTCGTTGTTACATAAGAATTATTGGACTGGAAGGGTAAAACTTATTATGCGTCAGGATAAAATTTCTCTAACGTAGAATAAAATTTGATCATCATATATTAATTTTTACTCAATGTTGGAATACAAATGAGTAAACGACGCCTCATGATACACTTTTATAGAACGGCAGGATAATTTTTATCAAAAATTTCTCTCCGTGTATGAATTTCATTGTAATTTATGTTTTCATTAGAACTTTGTTGACTACAGCCTCAATTATTTATTTTGGCCCTCAGTGAAAAATGAATCGCATGCTAGCTGAAGGCCCTCGGGCGATGACAGTTGCAAATTCTCGCACTTGCAACGAATTTAGTGAAAAATGGAAAGTAAATAAATCGAATGTACATCATATTCACTGTTGATGAGAGATGCATGTTGATTCTGTACACAACCAAAACTAAATTTAGGCGGGGTTCATTTTTTTCGATTGAAAAATATTAACAAGTAGATGAAAAAAATTCGCTTTTGCTCTTTGATTGATATATTTGAATAATGGAAACAAAGAAAAAGCTTTCATTGGACGAACGTGAGGCGCTGAGAGGAAATATCAATGGAACCGGCGTAAACTGAATAATCTGTAAATTAACGAACATTTCAATGCTGTCTCTAATTGCAACCCTCGAACTCAAGCGAAAATGAAAACCCCCTTTTGTAACTAACTCTAAAGTACTGGATTCAAACGAGAATTCAACAGAATGGATGTAAAAAAGGGATCTGGGTGAATAGCCAGGTCCGAGATGTTAAATTTTTACTACTTATTTCGTTGAAATGGCTCGAGGGTTTCAATTGAATTTAAAAAATTGGATTAAACTCTTTTGATGTTTCATCTGGCTAAGGATATGAATTTGATAAAAGTGTTAACTTCATTGTCGTAACTTTTATTGACTCGAAGATTTTTAGAGCAAAAAAATGTTACTTTTCTATTGATTTTTTTTATCATTCAAAAACCAATTTAAATGATTTGACTAAAAATAGAGCTTCGTGAGGCCATTCTTTTGTCACCTTTCGACACAATTTAATTCACGGCTTTCAACCTAGGTTACACTGTTAGACAAAAATGAAATTTCATGAATAGGTGACTATTAATTTTTAGGACAGTGACACTGAATGCGATTTAGGGGGGGGGGGAATCATGAAATTTCAGGTTTCACTGAAAATTTAATAAAATTCCAGAATTTTAAGGAACATAAAGAGGAGACTTTCTTAATTTATTAGAATTTTAAATACAATATCAATATTCAGTGTCAAACTGCATTGAATTTTCAGTGAAATCTGAAATTTCATTCTTTTTTCCCCCTAAATCGCATTCAGCGTCACTGTCCTGAAAATTCAGGAATATATATACAGGAATTTTCTGGTTTTCTATTCATTTTCGGGGAAAAATGGAACAAAAATTTATAGTTCTGTTTGATTTTTCCACGAAATTCTGAATTTTCAATGACAAGATTTCCTGAAATTTCTGTGGAATTGGAATACGATAAAAATTTCCGGAATTTGGCACGGAAAATTCAGACAAAAATTTTTACCCGTGCAGTCGATAATTTCCCGCATGTAATTTTCTGGATTTTTTAAACTTTTAATCAACATTTATAGGAGTCTGTGTCGGAGATGAAAAAAGATAATTTTTTCACGATAATGTATCAAGAAAAAAGACGTATGAATGATCATCCATTCAATGGCTATAGTCACACTGTCGAACATGATTGAGATGACAGATTCGACAGATGTTTCACTCTGTCCCCTCGCTTGACCATTGATCTACCAAAACCCCTTACGTACATATTCCCATTGTGCTCGCAGTCTCCTTTTCATCCGAGTAAATTGTGTGAATTGAAGATATTTACTCTGCTTTCCACGGGCTGCGTTATAGATGTGGATATTTTTTTTCACTGATAGAAAGGATTAGTTAGTGTTAAAAAATGAATTTGACTGAAGGCTGCGGTCGATTTGGTCTCGCCAAATGTGCATTCGTTAATAGTTAACAAATGCACATTTGGGAAACCTTCACATAGAAAACCTAAACGTACCTAAACGTAAATTGCGTTTTGATAAACGTAATTTACGCTTAACGTCAACATAAGGTCTGGTGGCTTTTTTTCCGTCATGGAAATCGGAATTTAGGCTTCAAAAAAGCGTATTTTACGTTTATCAAAACATAAATTATGTCTAAACAAACCGTCTTTTATGTTTATCAAAACGTGATTTACGTTTAACAAATGGTAAATTACGATATTAATGAACGTATTTTACGATTTTCTAATGCGTAATTTGCGAAAAAAAACATCGTGCATTGCGTTTGGCATAGCTTTTTCCTACATTCACATTTCCTACATTTCCTACATTCATGATTCATTTCAAATCAACTTTAGTCTATAGTATTAGTAACGTAATATAATGAGTGGAATCAATTTCTTTTCATAACGAATTGCCCCACCATATTTTAAAATTAACGGAGATAGCAAAATTGGTTAGTCACAGACCTTTTTTGTACGAAGAATGATAATTATAAAGAAGTTCTTATGGGAATTTTAGTCTAGCCGTTATTTTCATAAGAAAGGTTGGGCGTAAATGATTCTCCTTTTACGATGCACCAAATTTAACAAACACCACGAATAACCTCGAAATAAAACTGATTGATCTAAGGTTTTATAATCGATATATTTTTCGAATAATGGAAGAATACCCATAAATTCGATTTTTATCCCTTGTCTTTTCACAGAATGAGTAGAATAAATGATAGAAATTGAGAATTGGCGACTCAAAATTTTATCGGATTATTATTAGGGGACACCAGGGCATAGCGGGGTGGCCGGGGCGTACACCAAAATTGAGAAATTCAAGGGGTCGATCAGGGATCAATGAAAAGTCGAAAAAAGCTTAAAAAACTCGAATAATAGTACGGAAAAATTTTAAGGAAATGGAAGAACTCTGGAAATTCTTTCAATTCTTTCAAACACCGGAATGAACCGCCATATTGGGTATTTTGATTAAAACTGGGGTCTCACAATGATCTAGGCTTAGATAGATAAAATGCTAAGTAACGATGGAAAAAATAAAAAAATGAGTAGAATGGAATCCCATTGGCTGTGCATACTCTCTGTTGACTGATATAAACGTCACTTTACCACTGAAGCAAGAGAATAAAAACAATCAATTAGAAGTATCAGGATTTCACTTCGTAAAATTGAGGTAAACGAGACATCTAATGAATAAATTCGGAAATTTTAATTTCTAGAACAAAAAAATTCAATTGAGGACAAAAATTGCTTTTTAGGAAAAAATGAATAATGAATTTGAAAATCAAAATTAATTTGACGAATAATGAAAATTTAAAAAAATGGATAGAAAATCGTTACAACATAGTCTTCCGTTGATGAACAGGAAATTGAAGAAAAAGAATTCTCTAAAGCATACCCTATCGTGCCCCAAAATAAAAAATCAATTCGTTGGGACCTTCCCCACCAATTTCAGAGTTTTTCTGTCGTTTTTTGGAGCTTCGAAGGTGCACGGAGAGAAATTTTGGATAACAATTATCCTACCGTTCTATAAAAGTGTATCATGAGTCATCGTTTCCTCATTTCTATCCTGAAATTTAGTAAAAATTAATACATGATAATCAAATGTTATTCTATGTTGGAGAAATTTCATCCTGATAAAAATAAAAATTACCGTGCTGGTAGAGCAAAAATTACTGTACCGCTAAGGTAAAATTTACCAACCGTTCTCGAATTTTCGTTATCTACATAAAAGTTATTGGACTGAAAGGGTAAAATTTATTATGCGTCAGGATAAAATTTCTCTAACGTAGAATAAAATTTGATCACCATATATTAATTTTTACTAAATTTCGGGATAGAAATGACGAAATGCTGACTCATGATACACTTTTATAGAACCGTAGGATAATTTTTATCAAATATTTCTCTCCGTGTGAAAAACAAAGAAACCATTTATAATTCAGTAGCGAAGTGGTAAAACGGTATAAGTCAATTTCGACTATTTGCCAGTTTTCAATGAATATCTCGGAATCTAAGGGAGATAGAAAAATTTTTGTTATAACCTTTTTTGTAGAGCTGATTGAGAGCTATAACAAATGTTCGTTTGAAATGCAGCAAATAAGTCATTATCTAAAGTTACCGAGCTCAACGGAAAATCTCGACCGACTTAGAGACCCTTCGGGTTCACGGGCAAATCACGATGCAAATCGCTAAATATGAAATTTCAGTAATATCAATCTACTCCTCAAAGCGTATACATCGGTTAGTCAGAGATTCACCTATACAGTACAGTATTAAACTAACTGAGTATCGAGTACATCACCGAGTATTATATTGAGTCTAGCGCTCTGTGTAGCGTCTCTATTTGATTCAATTATCAATTAATTTCGAGTTAATTATCAACTGTTTTGAGTCAATCATCACGTTTAATATCGAGAGAATCTCTAGTGCAGTGTAAACACTATTATCAAATTGACATTGAGATATTCACCAATTCGTGTATCCCTAAAATCAAGACGCCTGGCTTGCGCCACAAATGAAGTACATCACCAGTGTTTTTGTAATCCGTGTGTCTTTAATTTCACCCTTTCCATATCACGTGTCCCTAATCCGCCCTAATATTACCCTCAATCTCTAACAATGTTATTACGAAAATTTCGCTATTTCTCTTAGATTCGGAAATATTCTTCAAAAACTCAACTGAGAGATAAGTCGAGTAATACATTGGAGACGCGAGTTGGTAATTTTGGAATCTGAATAGTGATTGCTAAAAAGCAATATAAGTATGATAGAAGCTTTGACACCCGCCTCTTTGTCTTAGCCAGCCCGCTTTGCCCCGGTCTCCCCTATGTAATAATTGAGCAATGAGTCCAATAGACGAGATATAAATAATGGATAAATACAGTGGTAAATGGCGGCTTACAAGTTTTTTAGTTTCATCACTCAAATAAATAGCTAATCGGAGGATTTTCAACTTTGTGATCGCCCCAGTGCACCCTATAAACAGAATAATGGTGCGTAAATATTTCTAGCTTTGAATCTAGCAATCCACCCATATTTGCGCAATAGATCCTCCATTTAATTGAGCTCGTCGTCCAGTTAATTTCCTCATACATGTTGTATCGATACCAATAAATGGTCCTCGACTACAAAATCCAAACACTCACTGATTTTCCAAGCGGTCACTATCTAAAATGCATCCAACCAATTCATTCTGGCATATATAGCGTAATGCACTTTGGTGAATTGAAGTTGGCCAAGTATTTTCCATTGCGACATTGGGTTAACACTACTTGGGGTAAATTCTGATATTGCCCCCCTCCTCAGCTTCGCAAAATGTCATAAAGTTTAGTCATGAACTGGGAGCGGCCGTTATGCATTTTATGCACCAAGGGTTCGAATACATTTTGTTGTACTTTTGGGTTTTACCTTCGTATGCGCTGAGTGTTTTATCTGCTGGTGAAACGGGTATAACAAGTTCTACACTCAGACAGTTAAAAATATTTCCCCGGAGGGTAGTTGAAAATGACAAAAATGGAAATTGAAATGCATGGTATACGACATTTCGTGGGAAAGGATTATTGATTAATGTTTTTACGTTGCGTCAATGTGAATAGTTATGCAAACTAGGAGATATATGAGGTTGCTTGAAATGATTAAACAATTGGGTCAATATTTTTATTATTTAGACAAAGGGTTGTTTTGGTGCATAAATCTCAGAATGCTTGCGCTTCACGGAACTTGAATAAATTCTCATTTATCACTATCGTTCAACGGTACATCATGAATATATTACATATCGAAATATTGGAAGTGCATAAAAAATTATGAAAACAATAAATACTTGGAGATTTACGAGACTCCTACGCGATTTGCGACATAATCATACTTGAGTCAAAGAATATTCTATAGCATGAGAATTTTCTCGGGCCGCGTGAATTCACTGATAGAAATGGTGGAACGATTCAGTTGCACCAAACGAGGCTTCTTAACTGTTACCGCGATTCGTTTGGACCGACTAAACCGTTCTATCAGTGTTGAGATGCCTGGAAGAATTAAGGTATTTATGGCGGGGTGGGCATGTCGGAGGTGAGACGCAGAAAACCAATCGCTAAACAAAAAAAGATATTTTAGTTATAAATTTTGGTATGCAATACGACAAGAGCTTCAAAATTATCAGAGATTTCCCGATAAGTTCATTGCAAAGAAACGAAGGAGTCAAGTTTCTCAAGTTAAAAAATCACGAGTGCGAAGCACGAGTGATTTTTCCTGAAAAACTTGACAAGTTCGTTTGTATGCAGGGAACCTTGAGGGAAATACCTGATTAATTTTGAAGCACGAGTGGGATTCGGAAGAGAATTTTTCCATCTAAATTTCGGCCATGAGAATTGCACTATGGGACAAAATCCATCTGTCAATTCCAATAAGGGACTCACTCGACCAGGAAATCTTTTGTTTTTCATATGGTAATATGAAAAATTACCAATTGAATTATCAAAAATTATCACTAGTAATACCACGATACCTCCAAAATTATCGGATATTTCCCGATTGTTTTGTTGCGTAGCAACGAGAAGGAGAAATTTTGCAGATTAAAATTTTTCTGCAAAACTTATCCAGATCCCCGAGTCGAATAATTGGACCTGACAAGTTCTACTTAGGTCTTTCCGTTCACAACTGGATAGGTCTTGGGAAGCCTCTTCCCAAGTGCTTCTGAGACCTTTCTACCTCTGGTTATGGCCCATTTCAGTACTTGTTAGGTGTAAGCAGTACTTGTATTCAGACTTTCCAAATCCTTGCCGGTCCCCGTAATTCTATGGGCCTATATTAAATCTGCGTTCATATCCCTGTTTACTCATGCGTTATTGAAATAAAAAATGCAATTATTGTTTTTTTTTTAATCTCGAAAATCGACATTTCACGAGAGGGTGGAGGGGAGATGCATGTATGTGGAGGCTTGACATTTGTACCCAACAAGGGGAGGAGGTTGTTGAATCTATTCTAGCCACTCTTGTCCCTACGCTTGCATGCATTAACCAAATAAAAAATGAAAGTGTTAACAAATCTGACCATTGTTCCAAGTAAAAATCGAAAATCTGACCCTGTGGCCCCCGGTGAAAATTTTTTTTTTCAGTTTTCAGTTTTTCCACATACTTTTGAGAGTTCTGGATAGCCTGTCGCTTAAATAGTTGGAATCAACGTTCACCCGGCTAAAAAATTCGATTTTGGTGAAAGTCGACTTTCCCCCTGGAAAAATCCAAGATCTGACACTGTGGCCCTCGTGACCCTTGTGACCCTTTAACCGACTTTCCCTCTGAAAAAATCCAAGATCTGGCCCTTTGGCTCCGGGTGAAATTTTTTTTTTCAGTTTTCACTTTTTCCACATACTTTTGACAGTTCTGACTAGCCTGGCGCTTAAATAGTTGGAATCAACGTTCACCCGGCTAAAAAATTCGATTTTGGCGAAAGTCGACTTTCTCCCGAGAAAAACAAAAAATGTGACCCTTTGAAAATTTGAAAAAAAAAAAAACTTTTTCAGTTTACACTTTTTCCACATACTTTCGAGAGTTCTGAATAGCCCGTCGCTTAAATAGTCAGAATCAACTATCAACATTATCAAAAATCAACGTTCACTCGGCTAAAAAATTCAANTTATCAAAAATTATCACTAGTAATACCACGATACCTCCAAAATTATCGGATATTTCCCGATTGTTTTGTTGCGTAGCAACGAGAAGGAGAAATTTTGCAGATTAAAATTTTTCTGCAAAACTTATCCAGATCCCCGAGTCGAATAATTGGACCTGACAAGTTCTACTTAGGTCTTTCCGTTCACAACTGGATAGGTCTTGGGAAGCCTCTTCCCAAGTGCTTCTGAGACCTTTCTACCTCTGGTTATGGCCCATTTCAGTACTTGTTAGGTGTAAGCAGGACTTGTATTCAGACTTTCCAAATCCTTGCCGGTCCCCGTAATTCTATGGGCCTATATTAAATCTGCGTTCATATCCCTGTTTACTCATGCGTTATTGAAATAAAAAATGCAATTATTGTTTTTTTTTTAATCTCGAAAATCGACATTTCACGAGAGGGTGGAGGGGAGATGCATGTATGTGGAGGCTTGACATTTTTACCCAACAAGGGGAGAAGGTTGCAGAATCTATTCTAGCCACTCTTGTCCCTACGCTTGCATGCATTATCCAAATAAAAAATGAAAGTGTTAACAAATCTGACCATTGTTCCAAGTAAAAACCGAAAATCTGACCCTGTGGCCCCCGGTGAAAAATTTTTTTTTTCAGTTTTCACTTTTTCCACATACTTTTGAGAGTTCTGAATAGTCCGTCGCTTAAATAGTTGGAATCAACGTTCACCCGGCTAAAAAATTCGATTTTGCCGAAAGTCGACTTTCCCCCGGGAAGAACGGAAAATCTGACCCTTTGAAAATTTGCAAAGAAAAAACTTTTTCAGTTTTCAGTTTTTCCACATCCTTTTGAGAGTTCTGAATAGCCCGTCGCTTAAATAATTGGAATCAACGTTCCCCCGGCTAAAAAATTCGATTTTGCCGAAAGTCGACTTTCCCCCGGGAAGAACGGAAAATCTGACCCTTTGAAAATTTGCAAAGAAAAAACTTTTTCAGTTTTCAGTTTTTCCACATCCTTTTGAGAGTTCTGAATAGCCCGTCGCTTAAATAATTGGAATCAACGTTCCCCCGGCTAAAAAATTCGATTTTGCCGAAAGTCGACTTTCCCCCGGGAAGAACGGAAAATCTGACCCTTTGAAAATTTGCAAAGAAAAAACTTTTTCAGTTTTCAGTTTTTCCACATCCTTTTGAGAGTTCTGAATAGCCCGTCGCTTAAATAATTGGAATCAACGCTCACCCGGCTAAAAAAATTCAATTTTGGCGAAAGTCGACTTTCCCTCTGGAAAAACAGAAAATCTGACTCTTTGGCTCGGGGTGAAAAAAAAAATTTTATTTTGACTTTTGTCGCGCCTTCGGGGGTTTCATTGGCATCAGAATTGTTAGAAAATACAGAATCAACTTTCACTTGGCGAAAAAATTCAATTTTGGCGAAAATCGACTTTCACCCTTGACCCACGTGAAAATGAAAATTTTTTTTTCCCCTTTTCGGTCACCTCCGAGGGTTTCATTGGCATCAGGGGGTCAATAAATACAGAATCAACGTTCACTATTTTTTATTTAAACGCCGCCTGCAAACAGGGAGCTGAGGGTGGCTAAAATATATTCTGCAACCCTATCTCCTCGTTGGCTACAAATTTCAACCCTCCGCATACATGCCTTCCCCTTCACCCGCTTGTAAAATCACGCGTTTTCGGTAGCATAGAGGAGGACTTCTCAGGACCGAAAAGAACTGAGGATTCGAAAGGTCTCTGGAAAAGTACGTCGCAGAACTGATTAGGACTTAACAGGTCCATCTAGGTCTGGAGAGATCTTGAAAGACTTGTGTACGTCCAATCAGAACCAAATCCTCGACTCGGGTCGTTGATACGTAGGAAAACATGAGGGAAATGTTCGATTAATTTTGGAGGTCGAGTGGTATTCGACGGATTATTTTTGGTACTCGGATCCTTCCCAAACCGACTCATTTTGACTTTCTTCATGACTTTCTTTCACTCCACAGGGTAATATTTGACAGTTATTTGGTTAGAGAAACAATTACAGAGCTAGAGGGAAATTATCAAAAGCTAGGAGGAAATAACCGCTGTAATTTTAATTGGGAAGTACTTCATGTTATTGAATACTGAACTCTTATTGGCCCAAGGAAGGCCAGATCCAATTACTAAAAATAATCAGTTGAATACCGTCTTGACTATACAAAATAACAGTCGAATAGTGCAATTCTATTGGCTGAAATTTGGATGGGAAGAATTCTCAATCTATTTCGACCATTTCTGTGTTTGAAATATTTTTTTAATAACTTTTCTATTTTTTCTCACATATTTCAAGCTTTCATTTATTTTTCTAGCTTGTCTTTTGGATAATTGGATAATAATTAATATGGGAAAAAAAGTAACAATGCCGTGCCGTTTGAGGTATCAGCTGACAGCACTGATTCACGCAGCTGTTATGTTTCTTCCAATAGCGAAATGTATCATCACAACTCCACTCGTATTTGCAGCACTTACCCCTCCACGATTTATAACCTCGACGTTATCGCTATTCCAAGTTGCTCACAGAGAATTCCTATTTTTCATGAGTTTTTTAATTATCCCTTCTAAACGATTCTCCGAGGCCACTTCGGTTATTTTTTTTATGTGCCTCCGTGAAAACTCTACCCAACAGCGAAATTTCAGGAAAATAGCAACTTTTTTTTTATTTTGAATATTTTTTTATGTCATTAGGCCCGATAAACCGCGATTCTAACTTCGCTTCGCTCGGTTAGATCGCGGTTTTCGGGCCCAATGACATAAAATATCGTATGTCACACGGCGATATAAGTATTATCTGGCGAATGTGATTATAATCCTCGCCTTCGGCTCGGATTATAAAGCCACATTCGCCGGATAATACTTTTATCGCCTGATGACATAATATACTATTGCCGAATTCCCATAAGAGCCCGTGTTAAAATGCATTTTTTAGAAAAATTCCTCTGTTTCACCCATTCTCCTAGGCTATCTGGGATTTTACATAGAAGTTTTGAAAAAATCGAAGAATGTATAAAAAAAAATTATCAATTTCTTGACTTTTTTTCGACCATCCTCGACGACGCCATAAATACCTTAAGCGATTAAAGAACAATTACTTGTCTCACGTAATAGTATATTTCAGGGCGAGTACCATGGGGTTTTTTACTTGCGTGGAGTTGGCGTCCGAGTCGAAGGCGAGGACTGGCCAACCACGCGAGTAAAAAAAACTCCATGACACTAGTCCTGAACGATATTGTTCCGTAGTGATTTTCACTTTTACGAGTTCCGAGAAGGACCGATACCAATCCCCGGACGAAGAAAAGTGAAGGTCAGTACGGAAATAGTATATTACATGCCCGAGCCTTGGAACACAGATCACCGTCCCCCAAGTGCAAAATTGCCTTCCGAGCCGAAGGCGAGGATGGCAAGCACGTGGGGGAGGGTGATATGTTTTCCATGGCGAGGTGTATATTAATTTTCAGGTCCCGTGACACGAAAATATATTTACGATATTAGAATTTTTCTCTCAGTGTAGGTCCTTAAAAACAAGGGATGGATGACTGAAAATCAGTAACATGTCCCTGGAAAATTGATTGTTTATAAATTATTTATACAAAATACTCGTCATGTTCAAAAAGTGCGACTTTTTCATTATTCCATTAATTTTCATGTAAAAGAAAACCTTCTAATTTTTAACGATTTTTCAAATGTTTTCTAACCGTTCAATATCAAAATTCAAAGTCAGACCTGCAAAGTTTAAATAATATAAAATTATTGGAAAATGTCCGGAAACTTGGGGTCAAATGGGGCTCAACTGAAATCAATGAAAATCTGTGATGTTTGACTATAAAATTAGAAAAGTATTTCACTGGAGCAAAAATGGCCAAAGTACCTGGATATCCCTAAATTCAAGTATGAATGAAACCATTTTTCCGATTGTAAGTGTAAATCCAATCATTTTCGATATGCAATATTTTCTATTAATACATATTGAATTGAAACATTCGAGTGGAGTTGAAGATGAAAAAATGAAATAAATAAAGTGGAAATGCATCGATGAGAATTCAGTATTCGAGGAAACTGCTTATTTCCCTGAAATTCGAAAAATTGAATTCAGTGGTAGTCTTGACAACTGTTGAAGAATTCATCACCGACAAGAATCCAGGTATTTGCTGTGAGTATTGCACCGAGTGTGTGGTAGATACTACATGAATTAGCACTTCTCAGAAATTGAATTCCTGGATAAAACGAAATTCAAGAGATAGATGGAAGATGTGTTCTCGATTTCTAATATTTATCACGTGAGATTCACTCAAGTGAAAAATGAAATATTGAACAGTCGTGGAAGTTTTTCTGGGTCACTATCTTATACTTGTCCAGTTATATTTCTTCTGTAAAACCCGCAATCTTTCAGCTCGGAAAGTGTAGGGGAGCGAATAATTCTACTCGTTGGATCAGGCGCCCATTAATCTAACAGAATTTATAATAATTGAAAATCAATTGAACTGTCATGAATTTTTGAAGAATGAGACTAGCTACTAAATCCCATGAAAAATTATTTATATTGTATAGAATGGGTACATTTAAGAAATAAATAACTATTTATTAAAGATTTTGGGGCAAAAAAGAGATACCAAAACAAAGTCATTCGCGTCCGCGGACTAGAAACAAAAATAAAAGAATATCGAGAAAGAAGGAGACGATCGTACATAAAGTTGGTTGAGAGGAAGAAAAAGGGCAGATACGCTACAATATGAAAAATCTGTCAGAAACAAATAGTTTTGGGGAAGAATATTGTAACAGGAAAATCATTTCTACCCCAACGTCAACGCTCGGTTGACGCCTTGAGTATCTTTTGAAAAGAAAATACTGATCGCTCTCACTTGAATTGTAAAATTCCAACAGCATCCATATTAATGTCTTCATCTTAAATGTCCCTGAATACGACATTCCCGTAACTGATAATGTTACCTTGCAATTGACAAGTAGACACTAATAGACACTAGTTCATTTGAGATAAACGACTCATACACGGATCAACTATAAGATAAGCGAGCCAAACATAACAACCACCATGGTGATGAGACAGACGAAACCGAAATTATTCCGACGAGTACTGACAGACGATTACGGTTGTCACGTACTTGTCGATTTCCACCATTTTCTTCTGTAAAACCCATACTAACATCATTCATACTAATATCTTCATCTTAAATGTCATTGAATACGGAGTTCTTACAGTTGATAATCTTACCTTGCAGTTGACGAACAGACACTAAAAGACAATAGTTCATCTGAAACAAACAACTCATACGCGGATCGACTAGAAGATGATCAACGAGCTAAACATAATAACTACCATGGTGATGAGACAGACGAAACGGAAATTGTTCCGACGAGTACTGACAGACGATTAAGGTTGTCACGTAATTGTCGATTTCCACCATTTTCTTCTGTAAAACCCACAATCTTTCAGCTCTCAAAGTATAGGGGAGCGAATAATTCTACTCGTTGGATCAGGCGTCCATTAATCTAACAAAATTTCTAATAATTGAGAATCAATTAAAACTGTCATGAATTTTTGAAGAATGAGACTAGCTGCTATATCACATGAAAAATGATTTATATGATACGTGCGTGTAACCGCATGAGTTTCAGTTGACTATAGTCAATTGGAAAGTAGCGGGTTTCGAGCGCCTACCCACACTCAACTAAAACCCGAAATAACGCATGACGCGCATGCGCATTATCTATTCAAGAGAATAACAAGGAAGCAAATCTAACCTCCGAATAGTGAATACATGGAATGACTGAAAAATGAAAAGGTGATTTTCGAAGCAGATAAAATGAGCCCAAATCGTATAATTCCTGATAGTGATGAAGAGTTAGGCAGTGAGGAGGGTTTATTTACTGATGAGGAGGAGTTGATTGGTGATATGATATTTGAAGAAAATGGAAATGAAATATTCTCCAATGAAGCAGCAGCAGGATCGCCAAAAACTCCTTCTTCGATCAAATAGTATAACTTAAGGGCTTTATTGAATTCTAATGATCAAAATAATGTCGAAGAAACACAGAGAAAAATTATTTTTGCTTTTCAGAGACATGTCACAGAATTCACCGAAGCTTCACTGAAATTTGGTGATTGATTTCTAGAAATTAGTGATAAGTCATTGAGAATTCAGTAACGNCCCCCCCCCCCCGCCGGAGGCCACGGACCCCCTTTTCTCGTGGGGGGCTTCGCCCCACATCCCCCACTCGCCCCCTCACCAACCGCCGAACTTCATCACGCACTTATCATATAAAATAGTATACGCAACACGTGCGGACAGCAGGCGGCTGCGCCGCCCTCGTGAGTAACCGCCTGCTTTCCGCACTAGTTACGTAATGTACTATTATATGAAACATCTGTCAGAAACATGTAGGTCTAGGGAACAACGCTCGATTGACTCCTTGGGTTTCTTTTGAAAAGAAAACATTGATTGCTCTCACTTAATGAGATGAGGAATCATTGGAAATTACCTAAAAACTGTGTTGTGCAACGTAATTGTGATTCATCGCTATTGTTTCGCAGAAATCACCGTTCTCCGCGCGAATTTTTATAGAATGTCACGTAAAAGTACTTTTCACTGCGTGAAACACCATTTCGCCTCACTTTTACGTTTTGTCACGTAATTTTCCGTCGAGCTTTTCCTCTGTGTAATCAGTAGACAAAACTCAATTTATTTGCTTCAATACTACTAGAAAATCTACCGTCTGAAATTAAGACTCTTTTGTCCCCTTTTTTGGACGTGTGTGTTCCCAAATTCAAGCTATTTTTGGTTTTTCAAATTAAAATATTGAAACTTGCATTTTAGACATTCGAGTTTTCCAACTCGAGGATTTTTCATTTCACACTTATGATGTCACATTTGTTTCTTCGGATACTTCATTCATTTCTTCTGAATGGTCGATTGGGTTACATTAAAAGAGCCAATTATTTTTTTAGTGAGAAGTTTGGTTACGATAAAACTAGGTAAAATAATTTTTCCGATTAAAAATACTGACGAAAAGTCTTTTTTCTCAGCCTAACTCTTAAGGTTTTTACGTCCTTCTGATTTTGGCAATGATATTATGTTTGAATTCCATTGACATCTTCCATGCTATAATGATTCTGTTATCAACTAGAAAAACACTCAATGACGTCAATGAATACATTTCAGTCAAATAATTATAGAGAGAATAAAACATTTTTTTCTATATACAAATACCTGCCACGTGTTTTCATGTGCTCGATGATTGTGTTCCACTCAAATTTAAAGTGTATCATCATCAAATCAGATTGGCATTAAATCAACTATTAATTTTATCGATTAAAACATATATAGTAATATTCATAATAAATTGGTTTCGATTGAATCATTTATCACATATTGCTTACCAAAATCTTTCGCTATCACACATTTACACAATACAATCAATCTTTTACATTATTTTCAAAATACTCGAAATTGTTGTCAATATTAAAGAAGCAAACGTGTACCAGCAAAATTAATAAATTTATTACGAATATCAATGTCAGGTAATATTTATACAAGTCAATTTGCTCTACAGAAATATTTAATTGACGTACACTGAGAAAAAAAATTCTAATATCTGAAACATATTTTCGTGAGACAAATAATTTTTCTTCAATTGTTTAATTCTCCCAGACATCTCGACTCACGTGGCCCGAGAGACGTCTCATGCTTTAAAATATTCTTGTACTCACACACTTTTTGATAAATCCTATACTAATAACTACTTTAGCATGCGGAATACAGATTTTATATTTGACTAGAATTTATCATATAAAACGATATGAGACCAAAACTAATTACTAGATGTTTACGTTCCTCAAGGTTATTCCTTGGGTTTGAATTCGACACATGTTGTTGGACCACCAGAATTTGCGAAGTAGTAACAGAGTGGTTACGATGCCGGTCAGTAACGAAGTGTTTGTTTAATGGTAAATATGCGCCTTTTGGAGAATTCGTGAATTGTGTGGCGATCTCTCGCATCTTATTAAATTCTTACAAGACCAAAATGTGTTGATGAGTGAGGTGTTGTACCCAAAATACCGTGCTGTGATGAGTTTCAGTTGTTAACTCCGTGCCCGGCGCCCCCCAACAAAACCATCGAGATGTCATGGAGAGACCTCAAAGGTTTACTTGTGAGGTATGGAGTGAGAGAACCGCTTTCATCGATAACTATGTGAGTACTTGTTTAACCCATTGAGGCACCAATTTCACGAAACGTATCGGTGTGAGCATGGAGGGGGAAGAACCAACTAGCGTGCGCAACACAGCTGTGTGGGGCTGTGGCCGAGTGTTGGTGCCTTGGTGAGTCTGCCACCGGGCTGGATGCCAGGTCCGTATCAACTGTGAAAGTGTGCAGCAGTTTTGTGTATGGGATGCAAATACCGAGGAATAGGAACAATGAATGTGATGATTTATTTTAAAAATGTATATTTTTTCTTTATTGCATTCGATGAGTTTATTGGAGAAAATTAAATGCACCCAAAAAATGACCTAGTTGATTCAAATATAAGCCTTTATTTGAAAATATTGATTTATTTCCAAAAAAAAACATTCAAATTGAGTAAATTTGTTCAATCATTTCAAGTAAAAAAAATGAATTATTTTCCATGAATAATAAATCTGTTTCAAATAAATTCCTTATTACATGCGAATAAATTATTTATTTGAAGCGGAAAAACAAAATTTTTTGTACTTGAAAAATTTTTTTTATTATTTCTCATTTAATATTCATTATTTATCTGTTTTTTTGGAAATGTTTATTTCAAATATGATCTCCAGGAAGTGTCCGTTCAAATAAAAGTGGTCATTTGATTCAAATAGATTGTTTTTCAAAATGTGCGTGTAATAAAAAAAATATAAAATAAATTATTCCCACTTTTCTCACCCTAACCATAGAGCCCATGATTTTTGAACGGTGTCTCAACGTACGTGCCTGAGCGCGCCATCCCCACTGCCGCCGCAACGCGCGCAGCTGTAGAGTGGGGACGGACGATGGTCCCTTAATGGGTTAAACGTTCAGTAGACTACACTGACAGGTTTAAAACGTTCTTCGTAGAGTTGGCGAGACATTATTTACGCATCACCCTCCTACCTACGGATTCCTACTGATACACTTGATAGTACAACCAATTTTCATATTTTAATTAATTTAGCCGTATGGAGGGCAACGGAGGTGTATTGAGTTTGTATTGTCGAGGTTATCAGTCGGAATTCTTAGATCATCTGATTTTCGTGTTGTCCCGTGTCTTTCTACGTATCAACATCTGTCCTTGGAACCAGACACCGCCGCGTCCTCATCACTTCATTGCTCTTAACATCCATGGTATTCGTTTTCGACAAATAATATTTCATAGTTATCGTTTCACCAATGATTACAACTAATTTACAAACTTACAGAAAAATCGCGGGTGGTGGAGTCTTTATCGACATTCACCAAAATATCTTAAATCCCTAGTAGAAATCAAATGTCTGAGCGCTGTTTTTCCGCGGCGACTCTCGTATGAGAGCGCCCCGACTTTCCAGGGCGACTCTTGTATTGCATACGTGTGGCTACTGGCGGAACGTCCCCGCTAGCACGCCCAATATACTAGACCAAATGTCCGGGCGCGTGGGCCCACCGAATGTCGCCCTGCTAGTCAGAATTTCTATTAGGGATTTGGTGACTCGTATTTCACGACATTATGCAATTGTCCTATGTATCAAACATCTTGTTTTTAGATCGGCAAGCGTGTGATTGTAGTACATTTGAATTTCAACTCAAGAACTCAGCCGATATGATACACTTTTGGGTTTAATGGCTTGAATTAAGACGCCTTGAATTTTTTAGTGAGGCCTTGAAGACGCCTTGAATTTTTGCAGTGCAGCCAACTGTGGAATGATCTCCAGGGAATTATTCCTCCCCTCAATCGTAATAATCCACATCGGAATTATCAAAAATCTGTATTAAAAGTTTCACCAATATCATGACTTCGGATTAAGCAATATTCATCACAGCTGAATAATTCGAAATGGTGAAAGTTTTCAGTTGAACCCTCGAACGCGAAAACCAATGTTCAATGAGTCTGAACACGAGACGTTACTGCAGAAAAAGGATAATACCACTGAACTCATTTCCACCACGAGCCCACTTAATTAAAACTTATTAAAAGAAACGCGCTTTGATCGTAATCTGCTCTTGGCAAGTTCGCTAATGATTAGAACTTCAAAGACGAAACGAACTTCCACCGCATTAGATTTCCAATGCGTAAAGGGAGTTGAGAAACAAAAATCGATCTTAATATTAGGATCAATTTTATTTGTTAGCGATAGGAGAGCTCTTGGGGGTGATTGGGAGTGATTGAAGACAGATTGAAAATTTATAACAATACGCGTCTGAATTTTTTCCTTTTTGCTTCCGAAGGGAAGCATTATTTTTGGTCGATTTTTCGATTTTCTAATTTTCATTGCAAATGATCTAGAATGTCATGAAACGTGAAAAAATGATGTTTTTGAGGTTGCGTCTGTACGTATGTATGTGCAGAATGGCTGTTTTGGGGGTTTATTTTTAGAAATTTTAACATAAATACGGTGAAATTCGCAGATAAAAACTTGAAATTTTTACTGATGATAGCTATGAATAAGCCCCACTTTGTGGCTCCATTTGGGCTCAATCGGTCCAGTAGTTCCTGAGATATTGCCAATTGTTTAAATTTCGTTTTTCAGCTATATCTCCTCAATAAATGCACCGATTTCAACTTTTTTTTTTCAAAATATTCGTCTCGATGATCTCTACCTGAATCATTCATAATACATAGACCAATCACTGCTGAGTCTAGGAATATTGCCGTTAATCGGTTTTTTTGTGAAAAACGTTGTGCGCGCGATAACTCGATAAAAAATGTTAATATCGATTTGAAATTTGGTATGCTTGTAGCTTTTATGACATAGACGGATGGTATTTTGAATGGGCAAAATCGACCGAGCGGTTCGCGAGATATTCAATTTTTTGTAGAAATCCATTTTGGCAAATATCTCCTTAACTATTCGAGGGATTAAATTTTTTTTTTTTTTGAAATACTCGTCCCAATGACCTCCATCTGAAGCACCCATAATATATCGAACAATCGCTGTTGAGTCTAGAGATATTGCCGTTAATCTGTTTTTTTGCGAAAAACGTTGTGCGCGCGATAACTCGATAAAAAAGGTTGTTGTTGACTTGAAATTTGGTATGTTCGTAGCTTTTATGACATAGACGAATGGTATTTTGAATGGGCAAAATCGACCGAGCGGTTCGCGAGATATTCAATTTTTTGTAGAAATCCATTTTGGCAAATATCTCCTTAACTATTCGAGGGATTAAATTTTTTTTTTTTTTGAAATACTCGTCCCAATGACCTCCATCTGAAGCACCCATAATATATCGAACAATCGCTGTTGAGTCTAGAGATATTGCCGTTAATCTGTTTTTTTGCGAAAAACGTTGTGCGCGCGATAACTCGATAAAAAAGGTTGTTGTTGACTTGAAATTTGGTATGTTCGTAGCTTTCATGACATAGACGAATGGTATTTTGAATGGGCAAAATCGACCGAGCGGTTCGCGAGATATTCAATTTTTTGTGGAAACCCATTTTGGCCAATAACTCCTTTACTTCTCGAGGGATTAAATTTTTTTTTTTTTTAAATACTTGTCTCGATGACCTCCATCCAAAGCTCCAAAATGATAACATGAGATAGTATTTTTACAACGATAATTTTTTATAGATTGACAGGCATGGTGTTTGCCAATATTGGAGTGCAGAATATTAATGGGACAAGATTTTATGCTTTAGTCCTTTTCAACGGATATTTCGGAACAAGATCGAAATTAGTGAAAATATTAATTTACGACGAAGATGTAATTGAGCTTCTTACGAATCGATTCCCGAGGGATGAAGTTAGTTAGATAATTGTTTTGAGTATTTGATTGAAAGAAAAAAACATATGTCTTATCGAACTATAATTTGATTTCAATAGTTGATCCAAATTCGGAACGCTATTCCATATGAAAGAAGAAAAGTTGCACTATGGAATACCATCTGGAATGAGAATGATTTTTTTGAATTCGAATGGGACGTGTATTCATCAGCACAGATCAGTCTGTTTTGGAAAATACGAATGAAATCGAGAGAAATAATTGAATCGGAGTAAAACCACATAATTTTACATATGAAATTTTTAAGAGGACGAAATGATTTTATATACTACGGTTGAAATAATAAAAATAAAAAATAGACGATGCACTTCTTCCCTTCGGAAGCTTATAACCAATGTAATTGGTAGCAGAAAAATGAAGACTTTTGACATAACAGTGTGGTGTCACAAGTCTTCTGTCGAATAGGGTCGGTCGCCTGCTTGTTTTTAGTAATTATCATTGTCATATGGATCAGACAACTACAATTCTATTAAACTTTCTAGAAATTGACTGATTTCTCAGTAACAACAGTTATGGAAATTTCATGTTCATTAGGTTTTAAAAATTTCAAGGTTAAATAGACAATGCGGAATTGTCGATACCACCAATGTCTCCGTACACGGAGAGAAATATTCAAGAAAAATTACGGAACATTTCATGTAATCCGCAAGCGAGAATCGTGTTCAGTGAATTTCTATAGGAATATAAGAGAATAAATCTGAAACGTTCAGTAAATTTTCGGGTCTGTCACCGAAAAAAAAAGAAAAAGTCACGTAATTTTTCTGGAAGTTGTAAAATCTAACAGAAACTTCAAGACTTATTATGCCTCAGAACACACAGAAAATGTTGTGCAGATTATCTGCAATCTTATGCAGGTTTTACACATAAGCTCCGCGAACCTCCCACTATGTGTAAAGTCTGCATAGTTATGCATGAAATATGCATAAAGTATGCATGAAATCTGCTAGTAACCAATTGCAGATTATCTGCACTATTTATGCATGTTCCGCCCATAAGAGTTCCGCAGAAAAAAAAGCCATTACTCACCGAAACTTTAACGAATTGCGACTTTAACAATTCGGAATTTCATAGAGAAAGCAAGAAAAAATTGTAAATTCTACATCAATAATTTAAGGAGATAATGGGACAAAATAGAACAGTAGAGGAAAGTGAAAGAGCGCGGTTTGTTGTATTAGTTTCGACTCTTCATCACGCTGTGGGTAGCTAAGTTTTAGTTTGTCTCAGCCTCCCCTATAAAAGGTAAATAAGTTGAAGAAAATAAGTACGCACGAAAAAAATTAGTAGAAAATCCTCGCAAATTTGCTAGACAGTTCTTTTGAATTGTTAAATAGAAAATATTCTATTGATGCAGTTCCACATAAAACCGCAAGGTTAAAAAAGTCAATTACGGGAATTTTTTCGCTAATTTTTTTCTCCTGAGTTATATGAGAGTTATTTCTCAGGTTGCATTTTAATGGTTTAAATGAGAACATTGCTGAAACTTGAAAAAGTAAGAATTCATTTTCTTCGTATAT
>NW_021680675.1:23539-37733 GCF_001412515.2 Diachasma alloeum | reverse complement strand
ATCCGTTTTGCTTTATATTTATCAGATAATGAGAAAATGATTTTTTTAGTTTCTATTTTTTTTCCTCTTTTTAGCAAATGCTAAAACTAGTTGTGTATCGTTATTCCACGTTGTAATCATACAAAATCGAAATATTATAACAAAAAAAAAATGNTTACGTCTTTTTTCTGGTAATTTTTATTGAATATTTCTCTCCGTGTAACTACCACTATCCCGGTTTCTGCCACCCCAATGATTATTTGTTAATGGATAGAATTTAAAATGTATCGAGGACGAGTAAACAAATACTCTTAGTACAAAAGCGAATTTTTTCTATTCGTCCAGTCAAAAATGAATAATAAAGTGTCTATGATCCCTCGAAAAGTGGTACTTACTGGGTTCCCCCAATTACACATGTCCTTATTTTTGTCACTCGTATTTGAGAGCAAGCTGACTACACTGTTAAAAATTTTTATCTGAATTTTCCGTGCCAAATTCCGAAAATTTTTAAANGTTTTTGGTGGATATACGGGGCAAAACGGTTCGAGTCCGAAATTTTTCTTCCTTTTTTATATATCCCTTCATATATTAAAAGTCATCCGNTCCAATTCCACTGAAATTTCAGGAAATCTTGTCATTGAAAATTCAGAATTTCGTGGAAAAATCAAACAGAACTGTAAATTTCCATTTAATTTTTCCCTGAAAATGAATAGAAAACCAGAAAATTCTGGTAAATATATTCTTGAAGTTTCAGGACAGTGACACTGAATTCGGTTTAGGGGGAAAAAATCATGAAATTTCAGTTTTCACTGGAAAGTCAATACNTATTTTGGAAAACTCAAACTTTATTCAAATTTCCAGAACACCTAAGAATTTTATTCAATTTTTTAGCAATTCCGGGAATTTCTTCAAAGTTTCTAGAAACTCCTTANGAAATCTTGTCATTGAAAATTCAGAATTTCGTGGAAAAATCAAACAGAACTGTAAATTTCCATTTAATTTTTCCCTGAAAATGAATAGAAAACCAGAAAATTCTGGTAAATATATTCTTGAAGTTTCAGGACAGTGACACTGAATTCGGTTTAGGGGGAAAAAATCATGAAATTTCAGTTTTCACTGGAAAGTCAATACAATTTGATACTGAATATTCATATTAGATTGGAAATTCAAATAAATTAAGGAATTCTCGTCTTTATGCCCGTTAACCCTCGAGTGGTCGCACCTCTCCACCAAACGTATCTGGTTGCGTGATGAGTGCTGCGCCGTTCCGTGTATTTTACCATTTTGAGAAAAAAAAACTTCAAAAAAATGNCTCGAAATTTCTAAAAACTCCTTGCATTCCCTAAAATTTTCTAAGAATCTTCTTCGAAATTTGTAGAAGCTTCTCAATTCCGTCGGAATTTTGTAGAAACTCCTAGAATTCCAACGAAATTTCTAGCAACTCTTTGAATTTCCTCGAATTTTCTAGAAATTTCTTGATTCCCTCGAAATTTCTCAAAACTCCTTGAATTCCCTCGAAATTTCTAGAAAATCCATGCATTTTCTTGAATTTTCTAAAAATTTCTTGAACATTTTAGAATTTTCTAGAAACTTTTTGAATTCTCTCGAAATTTCTAGAAACTCCCTAAAGTCCTNTGATTAAACGAGTAACTTTGAACTTCTAACTAACAACTAATATCAGTATAAAACGGGAAAAGTGAAAACATTATTCAAAAATTGATTTCCATTCGTTGCTAAAATTTGACATTTAGAGGTTAAACANCGGAAAAATTACGGAACGTGTTAGAATCTCCCCCTCACGGTGACTCATGGCTAGCCGTGAGGCGTCGGACGGATGAGTAATTTTTACGGAACAGATCGTAGAATTTACGTGACGATTGACACTTTTTATTGAATTTTACTTCGTTCCCAGATTACGTTTCGAAACGTAATTTTTACGTCTTTTTTCTGGTAATTTTTATTGAATATTTCTCTCCGTGTAACTACCACTATCCCGGTTTCTGCCACCCCAATGATTATTTGTTAATGGATAGAATTTAAAATGTATCGAGGACGAGTAAACAAATACTCTTAGTACAAAAGCGAATTTTTTCTATTCGTCCAGTCAAAAATGAATAATAAAGTGTCTATGATCCCTCGAAAAGTGGTACTTACTGGGTTCCCCCAATTACACATGTCCTTATTTTTGTCACTCGTATTTGAGAGCAAGCTGACTACACTGTTAAAAATTTTTATCTGAATTTTCCGTGCCAAATTCCGAAAATTTTTAAAGTGTTCCAATTCCACTGAAATTTCAGGAAATCTTGTCATTGAAAATTCAGAATTTCGTGGAAAAATCAAACAGAACTGTAAATTTCCATTTAATTTTTCCCTGAAAATGAATAGAAAACCAGAAAATTCTGGTAAATATATTCTTGAAGTTTCAGGACAGTGACACTGAATTCGGTTTAGGGGGAAAAAATCATGAAATTTCAGTTTTCACTGGAAAGTCAATACAATTTGATACTGAATATTCATATTAGATTGGAAATTCAAATAAATTAAGGAATTCTCGTCTTTATGCCCGTTAACCCTCGAGTGGTCGCACCTCTCCACCAAACGTATCTGGTTGCGTGATGAGTGCTGCGCCGTTCCGTGTATTTTACCATTTTGAGAAAAAAAAACTTCAAAAAAATGATGTATTTATGATTAAACGAGTAACTTTGAACTTCTAACTAACAACTAATATCAGTATAAAACGGGAAAAGTGAAAACATTATTCAAAAATTGATTTCCATTCGTTGCTAAAATTTGACATTTAGAGGTTAAACACAGAGATTTTAACCGAGTCGAATTTTTAAGGAATTTTAATTTTTGATCGATGCAAAGATGCACAGAACAAAAATTGTTTAAATGTTCGACATAATGGAAAGTAGGAATTGCAATTTTTTCAAATTTTTTCTCACCAACGTTTCAGCGTAAAAAATAAAAATCTAGACAGAACAGCGCTCGTGCCATGACGCGACCGATCGAGGGTTAAAATTCTTGAATTTTACTGAATTTTCAGTGAATCCTGAAATTTCATGATTTTCGTTTCCCGAAATCGTATTCAGTGTCATTGTCCTGAAAATTGGTAGTCAACTATCCATGAAATTTCACTTTTTTCCTAACAGTGTACTATATGTTCGTAGGAATCATGCCAGTAATTTTATCAAAGAATGTGATTAATTTTATTCAAAAAATATTCTGACACATCGAAAATATTATAAGTTCGTCAGACAATCCGCACTCCTCCATACCACGACTCGACTCCTCGACTCCTCGAAATTTAACAAGCTAGGGTAACCAAACGAATAGGTAGAAACCGACCAAAAGATAGACGATTTCAATTTTTTTAGTATTCTATAAAAATATAATAGAAATTGTCTAACAAATGTCTATTTTTGATAATAAAACTAATGGACAATAATACGATGATTTTCTTATTTTTTATTAATGAACATTTTGAACGTAAAAAAAAACCCAAATCCTCGCGAGGTACAGTATTGACCCGCAGTGGCGGTGTGAGTAGTCAGACAACAGTCACACAGTGTTGACGGAACAATGTGAAAGAACAGTCATCAGGACAAATAAACATGGTAGAGTTTTCTATTTTCCTAACATTAATTTATTTCAGCATTCCTTTGGGGAAATATTCTCAAATGATAGAAAATAACAATAATTATATTCACTCGATGTATTGATTTGACGAATTATGAAAAAAAGAATTATGTGACTGTCATTGGAAACTAGGAAAGCTTCTAGTGGCATTAACCTGGACATTGACGGTACTGAAGGTTTTGACTTATTACGATTCACTTCACCACTGAATTATCTTTCTCCATGCATGAAAAACCCTCAGCAATTTTCATCATTGCAAAGTTTCACTCTATTCATAAAGTTGATAAAATCTCGTCAAGATGCAGAAGTTAAACACACCGAGTCATGCATTGCAAGAATTCAATATCCACTGTACATGCGATGATATAACGCTGAATTTCCATATATTCAAGAAACTTACTGTCGTTATTGGTTCGAGCACGGGGTGGTGAGGAGCTTACGGTGGGCGATTTCAGTGTGCCGTTATCTCGTGGTTGAGGCTGCGGTCCCCCAAGATTTGGACTCGGGCTGAACTCCGTTTTGAAGTCTGTACGGTCGAAACCCTCATCGAACTCAGGAGCAAGATCCATCTCATCTGCCTCAACATCGCCGGCGAATTGTTCTCTCAGAACGCCTCTTGGAACTATTCGAGAACAATTGAAAATCGAAGATGTATAAATTAGCAGTTATTATAAATATTATCATTATCTCAAAATTTCATGAATTTTTGTTGCAATATTCCTCTGTAATGCAGATGTGTAAACCAATAATTGAATATTGATAACACATTGTAATATTGAATTGTAAATCATGTAATCTGAAACAAATATTTTTAGAACTAAGAAATTCCGGAGGAGTTTTATAACATGATGTGCGATGAATTTTACTTTTTTAAATAGAAAACTATAGATCCATGCCGGAATATTCCGAGTCTATTTCTATCGTCAGTATAAATATTCAGTGAACACCGAATAATTCAGTTTATTTGATTCAATTATATTATTCTTGATTCGAGTATAAAATATAGGGGGGACCGGGGCAAAGCGGGGTGGCTGGGGCATACTGGGGTACATGAAAAAGGCCAAAATTGAGAAATTCAAGGGGTTGCCGGGCGATAGATCAGGAATCAATAAAAAGTCAAAAAAAAATCGAGACTTAGATAGTTAGATGAATTTACTAAATCCATCCCCCGACGGTTGGTAACGACAGAAAAAATAAAAACTGAGAAGAATGGAATCCCACTTGCTGTGCATATTCTGTGTTTACTGATATAAACGTCACTTTGCTACTAAAGCAAAAAAATTAAAACAATCAATTAGAAGTATTAGGATTCGACTTCGTAAAATTGAGATGAACAAGAGGAATCCAATGAATAAATTCGGAAATTTCAATTTTTAGGAAAAAAATGGCTTTTTCGAAAAAAATGAATAATGTCATTTGTTCCTGTAATTACTTCGGTGACAAGTGGACTTGAGCAAACATGCCAGAAAACACTTTTTCTAGCGAATTCAATTTCCTATACGAAATGTTATTTGACATTTTCTTCTAAAATTGATAATTTGCAAATTAAATCGATAAAATTCCCAAAAACTTGCAATTTTCAATTTTTTAAACAAGAATACCAAAATATCGCCACGACAGAGTTCAAAAAGTCATCTTTTGTAGGAAATTCAATCCTCAACAATGAAAATATTTTCACATTTTTTGGTAGGACCGCTTGTTATTGCGATATTTCAAAAACAAAATTAATTTTACGAATAACGAAAATTTAAAAAAAAATGTATAGAAAATCTCTATAATGTACTCTTCTGTTGATGACTATGAAACTGATCTTCGTTGTCTGACCCCCTTTTTTTTTTTACTTTTACATTTTGACCCTAATATTACACGTAGTAAGAGGGCTTGCTACAACCCGGTCTGATACAAAACAATCATCTTTGAATTGAAATACCCATTCCCCAATTGAGTATAAAATATACTTACATCAAGTATCAATTCAAGTATATTTTTTTTCGTGAAACTGAAACCTTGCGTGAAAAAAACTTGCTAACTTGAACGAAGTACTTGGATATCCTTAAATGAAAAAGTCATAAAGACGCCAGTTTTTAATGTGTGACCCCATAAAATACTCAACCAGTTAATCAGCCAGTATGAAACCACTTTGTTCATCTCCATCCAATAAATTCACCCTTCTCATTGGAAGAATATCTCTCCTCACATAAAGTTCTTCATTTCCACCATGTATAAATGGTGAATAAAATACTCAAACATTTAATCAGCAAGTAGAAAACCACTTTGTTTATCTCCGTCAAATAAATTCACCTTCCTCAATGGAAGACTAACCTCCCCTCATATTAATAGTTTTTCCTTCCCACCCCGTATAAGTGGTAGCTTGCGGAAAATAAAATTTTCATGTCCCTCAGGGGTCTTCTCCACTCCCCGGAGACACTGCAAAAAGCCTGCTTTTAATAACTCGCTTTCAACCGCGTTGTTTAAGTAAAGAATAGTTCAAGATGAAATGTTTCGTATCTTTAAATAAAAAATTTTGAAACTCTTCACTTGAAAGAACGCCTTCATCTTCTTTCTCTCTGGAGATATAGCTGAATTCTTCTCAGAGAGAATGGTCAAGTATTTCCCGAGGCACAGTCATACAAATACGTATTTTCCACAAAATATACAAGTATTTTATTGGTTTTTCTTTTTTTTGCTTTCTTTAAGCTTCTATTTTGTCGTTTTCTCACTCTGGTTTCTCGGAAATTCTTTCCCCTCCCACTCCAGCCAAAAAACGAGGTGAAAATGGCTGGGTTGAATGTTACCAGGCTTACGGGTAGTGGCTGGGATTTATGTATGCGATAGACAGTGTAACAAAGGTTGTACGTACAAGTACGTATTTTGTGGTGTGTACGTTTCCTTCCGGGCTTGCAATTACGGTTGAACATGTGGACGATTTTCGTTAGAAACAAGTTACCAGGCATAAAATTTACAGTACATGAATGAGTTTCACTATCAAATGTATATCTGCAGAAATTATTGTTAAATACTTCAATGCGAAATCGTTGGCGTTTTGAGGAACATAACGTCTAGTTGCGAGAGTGAAATTATGGATGAGGAGATTTTTGGTTTTAATTGACGACCCAGTTAGCGAAGGTACGTTAAGGAATTAATTCTTCATACGTTCCAGGTGATACTACTTTGGTTGTTTTCAGGAAATATTCTCATTCCAAGTAAAGCTAGGGGAGCTGGTGAATGTTCCGCCCACCTGACGGAAATAAGTCGTTTTTCCGGCCCCGCTCTCTACAAGCAGTCATAAACGGTTAGAATGGGTTCTTCGAGGTGTTTACGAAAAGATGTGAAGAGGACAGATTTTTGATTAACATTACACGGAGAAAATTATTCGGTGAATTTCAACAACTAGTTGTTGAAATTTGCCAACTAGTTGTTGAAGTTCTCCAACGAATAGTTGTTGAAATTCACTAACGAATTGTTGAAGTCCACCAGCTAGTTATTGAAATTCACTAACTAGTTGTTGAAAAAAATGAATTACCAACCAGTATATAAATAGTTCCAGTGGCCACCGACTACCCCAAACAATCGAGCTGTCAGTTGACCGCCCTCTAGCTGCAGAGGCTAGAGGCCTTATAGAAACTCTGGGCGGCATTACCCACAAACTCTGGACGGAATTACCCACAAACGCGGAGGCTAATAAACTTGCCAATAATAACTGATGAAGATATTTTGCTGCTATCGAAAAGGTCGCGATGGATGAGGAAATGTATAACGAACATATATTTCGTACTCTACTCAAACATCATCAAGATGGTGATGATCATTCATCATCATCTTTTCATTTTTCAAGGTATATGCTATGCACGCGCCTTTTGGCATCTCCTAACGTAGTGGCGCTTCGGTTTCAGTCTTACGCTTACGCTTATTCGAGATTTTCGAGATATATCGAGATCGATTTCTTTTCTCCTTTTTACGATAGGATCTTTCCACAGGAGAAAATTGAAAATTTCTGTTGAAATTACTTGTTGTTATCAGATAATTGGATAATAAAGAATGAAAAAAAAATTTTTTCAGCGAATCAATAGCCAGCAACAAATTATTTAAACAATATTTACAAACATTTTTGTAGGATTTTGCTCAAGGATGTCCTCGAGATGTATTAAAAATGGTGTATAGTACATTTTTACGTCTATCGAATAATCCATTAGAATATTGGTGGGGCATAATTGGAATCCAGCGGAATGTTCCTGGAACGTATTAGGACTTGAATTTTGCTCACTGAGGATGGATTCTATCGGATTTTCAACGAGGACGCGGTATATAGGTTCGATGGTTTATTTTAAAGACCATTATTCGGTAAAATTCAACGCTCTCGTCGAATAATTTTTGTACCACTAATCATGGGAGGACTTCCACAGATTTTTCTGCCAGTGAAATTTTTTGCTGATTGTTTGAAGACAAAATATGGAAAAAAATACTTCAATGCGGCATATTTCATTCCGGAATCCTGTATACGCACAATCCCAAATTTGGTACCATGTATACTCCATTACATACTTAATCTCGATTCAGGTACGAAATATGCACTGAGAGCTCTTTGTTGCACACCAAAAAATCTAAACGTAAATAATGTTTTGCTAGGTGTAATTTACGGCGATTTTGAGCGTAATTAACATCAAGTGTAACTGATGCTTGAGAAAGCATAAAAGACGACTTCTTAACCGTAATTTACGTTTAGCGTTTTCTATGTGTGGAGAGGTCGCCTTTTTCATTCTCGCAATTTTTTTAAAAATTATCAAGTGTTTATTGTTTGGAAAAACTGATCCCATGTTCTCAGAAATCTTAATCTATTTACATCGACGCAAATTATTTATACAAACAATCCGTGATATTTGAATAGTAAAGTAATTGGTTGTCATTCTCTCAAGCTGTTTTTCATCCTTCTGCACACAGTGAAAGAAAGTTGAGTCAGATTTCCTCAAAAATTCCACAATCCTACAGGTATTTTGCGAAATGTTAATTCTGTACCATTACAAAAATCAAGTTATTTCGGAATTCTCTGATAACCCACGGCGTTATATAACACATTACAGAGAAGAAAAATTTGGATCATCAAGGACGTCACTGATTTTCAGGAACATGTTATTGATTTCCAGGGACATGTTACTGATTTTCAGGAAATTATTCCCGATTATTTGGGATTCACGATTCTGAAATCCAGTGATTTTGTTAGCAATTGTTAGGGACATTACCACTAATTTCTAGTGGCATCGTCACTAATTTTCATGTGATGTTATTAACTTCCCGACCCGAAGGGAGGAAGTTATTGTAATGACCCCGAAAAACGAATGTGGAAATTTCATGGTTTCTCCACGTTTCATGACCCCTATAAACCCTCCCGACCCTTTTTGGAGACCGGTCTGTATGTGCGGATGTGTGTGTGTATGTATGTACATAAACAAAATTTTGCCGAACGATCTCTCTCGAACAAACGATGCGATTCAATTTTTTTTTGTAATCAATGCATCTTCATGGAACTTAGAACTGATTAGGTTGCGAAGAACTGATTAGGTTGCAATCAATGTCGAAAAATGACATTTTATTACAAATTTGGCGATTTCTCTCAAGGTAACGATGGGATCGATTTCTCTCCATCATAATCGATGGAGCTTTGTGTACCTAAGACTGGAGTGAAATTCCAGCAAAATTATTTCAGCCGTTCTGGAGTTATTCAAACATGAATTTTTAACTTCCCGACCCGAAGGGAGCAAGTTATTGTAATGACCCCGAAAATCGAATGTGGAATTTCGATGATTTCTCTACATTTCTCGACTTCCGGAATCATCCTGATACATTTTTGAAGACATATCTGTGTATGTGTGTGTGTGTGTGTGTGTACGTATGCGACCAAAATTTTGTCCAACGATATCTCCTGAACGAATGAAGCGATTGATTTTTTTCTTCCGTCAAACGATGCGTGTTCATGTAACTTAGAACTGTTTAGTTTATGAAAACAATTGACTCAGCAGTTTTTTATTTATCCGCATGAAACTTGTAAAAAAATGCCAAAAAGCGTTAGTTTCATAGAAATTCGACCATTTTACCTAAGGTAACGATGGGATTTGAATTAACTTTGTGTAATCGATGCGTCTCCACATAACTTGATTCTCATTGGATTTTGAGCAAAATCGCCTCAGTGGTTGTTGAATTTTTTAAATAAAACTTTCGAATTTTGAAATTAAAAAAAGGGAGAGTTGGAAAATTTTAGAGTGGGTTAACTTTGAAGTTCCAAAATTTTAAAGTGGGTCAACTTTGAAGTTCGAAAATTTTGAAGTGGGTCAACTTTGAAGTTGCAAATTTTTAAGTGGATCAGCTTCGGCGTTGAGAGAATTTTGAAGTGGGTCAAGTAAAAAGTGGGTTTAACTCAAACTTGATTAAAGTTTGAGTTAACTTAAATTGCAAATGCGTTGTTTGCGAAATTACTCTAAGGGTAATGCCACAATGGATACAACGTTAAACGCATACAATGCATGAAATATTTATCCAACTGTTTTCCGAATATTTCTGACAATGACTAGCGTTGCGTACAGCATGCGCCGCATTCACTGTGGCATGACCCCAGCGTCAACAAAAACAAATGGTCGAGAAGTTATTGGCTCGCCCCGTAATGGGTCACACCCAATTCCACCAACCCCGACCGGTCATACCCCAAAGAAGGAGCGCGCGAAGCGCACGACCGGGCCTGATTTTAAATTTTGTCTTCGTGTAACGTCATTGATTTTGAGAGATCGATCTCTAATTCTTAGTAATCCATCACTAAATTTCGAACCCTAGTTTTTCTAGTGTAATGGCAGATGAGTGAATCACCCCAGTGTATCCATAGTGAGAGCGTCCAGGGGTTGTACCGGTGGAGGATTAATCCTCGCTTTTTATGGAAACTAGACGTTACTATTTAAATTTCTTTACAGACCAATTATTTCATCGCACAGAAAAACTTACGAAACACGAAAGAAATTGAGAAACCCATATCCATCATGCAAATTATCAAATCCCGATAACCCACGAATATTGTCAATGCATGAGAAATGCGTTGGAATCAACTAGTGAGTCGAATCAGTAGAAGCAGAATAAATATCCGATATTATTCACCAGATGTCCGCTCATTTCCATATCTCCGGTGATCACGTGTATCGGATATTTCAATCTCCTCACTCGATAATTTCAATACGACGTGAGTTATCACGTCACAGATACGGCGCTGATGATGTGTATTCAATGAAATTATCATTATTGCCCGATGTATTATGAATTAATTACGGATAATTTGTTTTGGTATACATCCTATCATGTACCGTAATATTGGCTGAGTACCAAGTTTGGCTGTATTGATGCACAAAAAAAAAAAAAATAAAAAAAACATTTGATATGACAGCCAGTAAATTGAAAAGTGGAGAGAAGATGGCTGTGACAAGGACAAATTGCTGAGCCGGTCCATTGCACAAAAGTAGGGTAATTGCCCTACATACATATTGACCGTAGTTTTTTGATTGTTAACTGTATGAATTGATTTATGGTGAACGCTTGGGTTTGAAAAACAGCACTAGAATTTATCGTCAGTCGAGTGATGCTGAGGGAGTTCTGCAAAAAAATCTCGAACGGAATGTTTCAAAATTGTTTGCTTCATGTGAAGGAAGGGACAAATCATTTGTATTAATGAGCGAGAGGGGGGAGGAGTGCAAGTTCGTAATTATCAATCGCATTGTTTACAACCCAATAACAAACGAAAAATATCCATAACGTAAATGATAAATATCAATATTAACTGTAAATGATATTCAATCATACCCAGAAAAATTATTTATGTGAATCAAATACCGTGGAGGCACTAGTACCCGAATGTGTAAGAATTTTCCAGTAATAAAATGTATTTTTCTCATTATTCAGATGTAGAATCACCAAAAAAAATTAATTATTTGTAAACCTCAATATTATTCGCGTAGAAAAAAAACAATTTCCTATCAAATTCATGTACCTGCGAATAATAGTAAAATTGACGAGTCGGTTGAAACGTCAGTACCCGAACGGTCAAATGGCTCTTGAATCAGTACCCGAATGACCAAAATCCGAACGGTGCAGTTTCTTGTGTTGGTAGACTACGTCAAATGATTCTTCTAACGTGTCGAGTTAATTCAAGTCTTTATTCAATTAGTTATATGTACAATTTTTATATTTTTCTCATAAAGGGTCGTCTTTGATATTTGGTAGAGTCGCTCACTGGTCCTAAGCTTTGCCCAGTTTTCAAAGTTGAGAGTGCCTTCCCGGAACAATATTTTGATGAAGAAAAGGATGATAAGGTGCGGAAAAATTTATTTGACAGGTGAGGTTAAGTGGATCATTCGAGTACAGCGACGTTCGAGTTTTCAATGCATCAGTACCAGAACACCAATTTTTCTACGATTTCACGAGTTTCTTTCCCTATTTTTGAATTTCAATCACTTAATCAACCCGTTTCTTCCCCGTAAATAATGACTTTTTTTAGTTGTTGTTTATATTTTGCATTTGACACACGCTACACTGACCAGCGTCTCTAATCAACTCGATTAAGAGATGGCGCCTGAAGGTGTCGTGTCGGTGCAGTCCGTCACAAAATTAAAATTATAAAAAGATTTCTATTTTAAACCTGAAAAATAGAGATCGGATCGAACTAATTAAAGTTTTCTGCTTCTACCATAACTTAATTGAGAGTAAAAAAAGGGAGGAAAACTGTATAAAAATTTAGAAATAAGTGATAATTAGTAGTATGCGTTCGGGTACTCATACTCGTTCGAGCACTCCCACCTTGACGGTAAATGAGTTCATTTTAATAGTACCAAATAAGTTCTTTTTTCAAACTAAAAAAAAAATTTCGAGGTTCAGTTTATATTGAATAATTTTTTTTACTATTAATAAATTTTTATTTATCAGGAATTTCATTCAAAAATTGTTAACAGCACATTCCCCTCTCCAAACTTGGATGAAAAAATTCGTGTTAATTATACCCGATAAAATGTACAATTATTGAGAACCACAAATTGTAGACAAAATTCCAGCAAGAATATCGATCACTTTTGCACAATGGGAGAAAAAAATTATAGCACAGTCAGGTGATTTCAGAAACGAAGTGTGAAAATTGAGTGGCTTCCACTCCTCTACTCCCTTGGGGTCGACGATCCCTTTTCCTTCTATCTAGTTGAGTTTGCGCTTTGCTACTCTCCTTTACGTCTTATCCGCTCGAGATGTCGTTGTATGTACGAAGGAGTCGTTAACGTTCACGCATTCGAGGCCAAAAGTACATAATTGTATGGGGCCATGATGCTCATCAAGACCGGGGTATACCGAGACGCGGTAAATTGGAGGCAATAAAGAAGATTTGAAGGTCTTGCAATAATTGCCCTCTAAAGTGTCGTTTTAAGAGATCACGGGGATAGTCTGTCGTGATAGGGGTGGAGGCATTGTTCTAAATTCACGTGAACACCTCTGGAGGATATCTATTAAGCCCGGTCTATTAATTCGCTCGGGTTGATCCATTAACGTTCTGGTGTAAAAAGAAAAAATTGGGATATTGAGAGATCATTGAGCGAAATGAAGTAATGATTCAAGTAATTCTCGACTTGATTCTAGTACATCTTGGACATATTTCAAGTAGTGTGGCTGTGATTCGATCAGTCCGCATTTGAGGCGTGTTGTGAGTAGAAAAGAGGTTTATTTACAGAAGAAATAGCTCAAGTCAATGGTTTGTTTTGCGCCAAAAAATTTACTCGTTTATAGTAGTACATAGTGATTTGATTTAAGGCAAATGGAATCATTTCGCTGAATCTATTTGAATTCAGCCAGGTCTGACCTGAATTGCGTCGTTGAATTTAATCAAATTAAGCCAGACCAGATATATATCAAGTCGCAGAATCTACTTTAGGTGAATCAGACTGGACCTCAATGAAGTCATTGAATCTACTTAAATTCAGCCAGACCAGGCATGAATCAAGTCGCAGAATCTATTTAAATTGAATCAGCCATGATCTGAATCAAGTTACCGAATTAAAAAATAAATATATTAACTCAAACCCGACCTGAATCAAGACGAAGGACCCACGTACGAAATGCCAGTGTTGGAGAAACGGGCCAAGCCTGGCACAAGCCTGGGCTTGCCAAGTCTGGGCGCCCAGGCTTGGACCGAGGTACGGCCATCCCTGGGGACCAGGGCTTGAGTCTCGGGAGAAGGGCGGGTAACCGAGCCTTGGTTGACAGATCTGGCCCAGCCTTGGCCGGACATTGGCATGCCGGAGCTCGACAACCAAGCCTCAGCCAGCGGTGGCCCGGAGCTTGGTCATTGGGCTCCAGCCGTTGGTGTAACTGTAAGGGTTAAGTCGTAAGGGTGAGATGATTAGAATGGAATCATAGGGGTGGAATCATAAGGGTAAAATCTGAAGAGTAAAATTGTAAGGGTCAAATCGCAATAATGGAAAGGGGCGAAAAAATCATAAGACTGACATTCTGAGGGTTGAATGGTAAGGGTGGAAACTTGAGGGTAAAATATTAAGGGTGTAATCGTAAA
>NW_021680675.1:13980-23170 GCF_001412515.2 Diachasma alloeum | reverse complement strand
TTAATTGAGCCTGGCCAACGACTGGCAATCAACGCTGGGCCGAGATGGGCGCCCAGACCTGGCCCGATGTTATCATTCCAGGTTTCAACCAAGTCCGGCGCGGTCCCGGTTGAGGAACGGGTCCCGAAGTTCGGCAGGCCGGCCACCGGGCTTGGGCCAAGCTCGGCCCATTCGTTTTTTCGTACGTGGGGATCTACTTCAATTCAGTCAGAACTGAGCTGAATCAAATCTCAGAAGCTAGATTACTTGAGTCAAATACAGCCTGACCCCAGTCAGTGAATCTACTTGAATTGAGTCAGCCCCGACCTGAATCAATTCATCACATTTACTTAAATTCAGCGACACCAGACATGAATCAAGTTGCAGGACCTACTTATACATTAAAAACGGTCCGACCTTAGTGAAATTATCGAATTCACTTAAATTAAATCAGCACCGACCTGAATCAAATCGCCGATTCTATTAGAATTGAGTCAAGTCCGATCTGAATCAAGTCGCAAAATCTATTTCAATTCAATTCAATCTACCTGAATTAAATAAGACCTGATCTGAAACAGGTCGAAGAATCTTGTTTTTTTATTGTTATTTTACATCGTTTCACCCGATTAGGGTATGCTGTGATGATGATCAAGACTTTAAATGGTTAGATCTCACTATTTTACCCGGCCGGGTTTTGAACTCGGAACCTTTCAAACGTGAGACAACGAACTTATAATATATACCCGCTGCGCCAAGCCACCGGGCGTGTCGAAGAATCTATTTCAATTCAGAACTGACCTGAATCAAGTTTCAAAATCTAGGGGAGACCGGGACAAAGTGGAACGGCGGGGCAAAGTGAAACGGCGGTGCAAAGTGGAACGGTAGCAAATTTTGTTCTTGAGGGGTCAAACACGCTTAAGGGTCAAATAGGGAAGTAATCGGAAGGACCAACAGTTGTTGAGGGTTAAATAAAAAAAATCACTATGACTTGTAACCATATTTCGAGTAAGAAGTCTTAAATTAAGAACCGTTGGGTTCTTGAGGGGGTACCAAGATGAAGCTTGGGAATCTCCAGTTGATAAGAATATTGGAGCGACTCTTAGTATATTACGAAGTATTTAAAATAGTAAGGAAAATTTTGAGGCTCAACCCATTTTGCCCCTTACGTGGAGGTAAGACCTCGTGTTTCGAGGTTTTGGCTTTTAAATGCTCCTCGCAGCACGATTTTCATTCCATTCGAACTTTTTCTTTTCAATGTTCGTTAGATTCCATAGAATGAAACTATTTTTCTTTTTTTTTTCAATTCAGTAACGAAGCGGTAAAACCGCTTAAGGGTATCCAAGTATCTTTTATAGTTTGGTACGGACCACAGAATAGATTCAACAATTTTCAATCATCATATTCGTTTAATGGATCGCATCGATATTCGGCGTCATTCAAATAATAATTATGCAGGGAATTATCATTTTTTCAAACATTCCCTTCTTATAAATAATTAATTGAAATTGTTTAAACTCTCGGATACCTTATTTTTTTAGGCATGGAATCGATTTCTAGTAAAATTCTGAATATGAATAAATTTGTTACGATTCCGAACAAATGATTTTTATCGTGGAAAATTGATTGTTTATAAATTATTTTTAAAAAATGCTCGTAATGTTCAAAAATTTCAATTTTTCAATTGTTTTGCGAATTCCTTCAAAATTAAACTTTCTCATTTTTTTTCACATTTTTTAAATATTTTCTGACGGTTCATTATCGAGATTCAAATTCAGACCTTCACATTTTAAATACTAATATCATTGCAAAATGTACGGAAACTTAGGGCCAAATGGAGCTAAAATGAAAGCTCTGATATTCGGTGACAAAAGTAGAAAAGCATTTCACTGAACAAAACATAGCGAAAGCACTTGGCCATCCTTAAGTTGACTTGTCCTTCACCTGAGTTTTTGAGGAATATTTCAGAACCTAAGGGAATTAGCCAAATTTTTGTAATAACCTTTTTTGTAACTCGAATGACAATTGTGGTACGAGGAGCATTTTGAAGCCACATACCTGGAAAACTATGTTCTACCTCGACGTATGGGGCAAAATGGATTTTGCCTAAAATTTTCGTTACTTTTTAGGAATCCCTTAATTTATACAGACTCGCTCAACGACTATCCTTATCAACCGAGGACTTCCAAATTCCACCTGGGTTTGAAGTTTCACCCTGGCTTAAGGGGATATACACCACTGTTTGACCCTCAGAAAGGTTTAACCCTTCATCTTTTTTCGACTAATAAAGTTAAAAAAAAAGTTGTTCATTTTTCGCTGTAAATTCGTTTTTGCTACCATTGCACTTTGCCCCGCATTGCACTTTGCCCCGCATTCCACTTTGCCCCGCCGTTCCACTTTGCCCCACCGTTCCACTTTGCCCCACCGTTCCACTTTGCCCCACCGTTCCACTTTGCCCCACCGTTCCACTTTGCCCCACCGTTCCACTTTGCCCCACCGTTCCACTTTGCCCCACCGTTCCACTTTGCCCCACCGTTCCACTTTGCCCCACCGTTCCACTTTGCCCCACCGTTCCACTTTGCCCCACCGTTCCACTTTGCCCCACCGTTCCACTTTGCCCCACCGTTCCACTTTGCCCCACCGTTCCACTTTGCCCCACCGTTCCACTTTGCCCCACCGTTCCACTTTGCCCCACCGTTCCACTTTGCCCCGGTCTCCCCTACTTTAATTAGGTCAAACTCGACTTGGGTTAAATCATTCAATCTACTTGAATTGAATCAGTTCCGACCTGAATCATGTCACAGAATCTATTTAAATTAAATTAGGCCCGACCGTGATCACATCACTGAATCAAATTAAATTAATAGTCAGATTACTTTAATTGAGTCATAATATCAGAATATTAGGAATAGAAATGATAAATTCTTCCGGATCAAATGTAGCAAGAATTAAACCTCGCAAGGCTTATGCCTCGGGAGAATCTTGGATCTCTGAACTTGATTTAGAATGTTTTTTTCGGTGTTTTAAGAACTGCATATAACTGCAATTTATATTGACACTATTCCTAATTCAATATCCATAAAAATGAAAAAAGCTGCGGGCTAAACTCGTTGTTTAATTTTGACAATGGAGAATGGATCACATGAAACTCGAGTCAATGTTTCAATATTGGGTTTTGGACCTTTTATCTAACATTTTTTCCATTGATGTCGGCCGTCCGCTCATTTGTGTCGATCAAACACGTCAATGTCATAGAAAGAGGAAAATATTAACCATGCTTTCATAAAAACTTTCGATAATTACATTTTTTGGAGGAAAAAATCAACAGTGAGTTGTGGAGGACTATTGACAGTTTCCATTCCATGAAAAGAAAAACAGAGATTTTACATATCGAACGTAGGACAGGTGAAAAGTTTGATCAATTTCGATGATGTTTCTTTCGGTACTTCGTTTTTGAAGAGAATTTTGAATTTATTGAATTTAAGGAACCTTTCATGGGATTTATTTTACATCTTATGGTGATACAGTCATTTAAATGGAACTACAGTACACATTTTGAGAAAAATGATTGCGACAAACTTTTTTTTATAGTTTTTAAGGCGTAGAATCCGAATTCCTTGGTATGCCGCCTGAATTTACCCGCAAAAGCATTATTATGAGAAATTTAACAGTGTAAATTCCATTCTCGCAGCCATTTTGGGTCACAGTCGAAAAAAGTTTCAACAAAAAATACACCAGGATCCATAGGAAATGCAATCGCGTTTGATTTTTCCGAATATTTCAAATGGTTTTTTAGATATGAATTTTACAGTGCGACAACTGATAATAACTAGAACTAGTAATAACTAGTATAATTATTGAGTTACTAGTTGTTAGAATTCACCAACTGGTTGGTAATTCATTATTTTCAATAAGTAGTTGCTGAATTTCAACGACTAGTTGTATAGATAGTGTTCTCCGTGTAGCCACAATGAGCCAAAATTTCAAATTTTAATCTATAAATTTCTCCGTATTTACGTTGACTTTTTTAAAAGTTAAGCACCAAAAATCCAACTTGTTACCCAACTCGTCACCAAAAACGTCAAACTCGTCGTTTGTAGGGTTGTGTCAGGTTGTGACACGGCCCTACAAACATCATCTTCTCATGTCTCATAACATTCCACAGTATTTGCAATGAAAAATTGGAAAATCAAAAAATCGATCAAATACAAGGCTTTCAATCGGAAACGAAAAGTTTTGATTTTCAGGGACATGTCACAGATTTTCGGAATTCGATCACCAATTATTGCTGATACTGGACACATTAATGGCTCGAATGATCCGGATTAACGAATAATTTTTATCACTGAAATTGAGTGACAGATTTTCAAAAATTAGATACGTCCCAGAAAATCAGTTATATTACTCTGAAAATTAGAAACGAGTCCCTGAAAATTAATGACATTACCCTGACTATTAGTAAAAAAGCTGAAAACAATCATGAATTGTCAAATTTTACTGCTAATTAAATGGGATAACAAATTGTTGAATAGCTGGAGGACGAGAATCCTCCAATTCTCATGAATTTCAATCAAAAGATGAATGATCCGCAACAAATTACGTTTACTTTTCCTGGTTTCTATTTATTTTCAAAGAATAATGAAATTGGAATTTAGTTTCCATTAGTTTTTACATGAAATTATAATTGTTCAATGACGAAAGTCCTTGCCGTTTCAATGAAACTGACACTTGAATAAAATTTCCAAGAAATGCATAAGAATGTTTCCAAACCCTTAGGAATATTCTGCTCGACCCAGTTTCCCTCGATAATAGAACAAAACTCAATTGCAACATTGGGAAACCCCTCCTCGCTTCAATGAAAAGGTATGTCTTGCTTTGCATTCATTGTATAACCCTTATAGACGACTTCGGAACGTCGATGATCTTTCAGGAGACAAGGCAACCCCATCATCGTTTCGAAGTTTCCATAATGTAGAGCACCTACTGAAACGACGCGCGCCGTCCTAACGTGATAGTTACGCTGGATTCATTGGGGAATCTCTAGAATAATATTCACCGAGCGAAAAACTGTAAAGTTCGCCAAGTTTTACTTGTGCCAAGAAAATGGTTGTTTAAAAATTATTAAAAAAGTATTTTGCCCTAAACATGCAAAGAATGTACGCTCTATAACACAGATGTCTACATGGAGAGAAATATTCAATAAAAATGACGTATCTTTTCCGTAATTCCGGAGCGAAATGTGGTTGTAAGAAATTTTACGGAACTGTCACAGAATCTTTCTAAGGCGTACCATAATTTTTACCTGAATCTCCTGTGACAAATTACGATATACGGAGAGAAATTATTGATAAAAATTATCCTTCTGTCCTATGAAAGTGTATCATGAGTCATCGTTTCCTCATGTCTATCCCGAAATTTAGTAAAAATTAATATATGATGATCAAATTTTAGTTTACGTTAGAGAAATTTTATCCTGATGACAATAAAAATTACCGTGCTGGTAGAGTAAAAATTACTGTACCGGTAGGGTACAATTTATTATGCGTCAGGATAAAGTTTCTCTAACGTAGAAAAAAATTTGATCATCATATATTAATTTTTACTAAATTTCGGGGTAGAAATGAGAAAATGATGAATCATGATACACTTTTTTTTTTAATTTAAAATCGCATCGACAACGAGGTCCTTAGCGACTTTATAAGAATTGGTACATATATTTTACATTGCATCTTAGTTATTTTTCTTTTTTTTTTATATGAGATGGTATAGGTTCATTCTTTTTAAGAGTTTCATAATTTTATTTACATTCTTGTTGTCATTTAATATTTCTGAAAATTCACTTGGAAATTTAAGTGTTATTCTACCGCAGTAGTCATATAATGCGGGTTCTGGCACGTTTTTGGCGTCGACCTGGTCGTTGGGGTCCAGTAAGGGGGGTCAGATGAAAGTGGGTGGGTGGATGGTTGATTAATTCGCGGGGTCGCGGTTTAATTCGCGGTTTGATTCGCGGGCTCGCGGTTTAATTCGCGCTTTGATTAAATAATTCGAGATTTTGTCCCTCGAAGTGATGAAAGGGTTAATTAATTCGCGGTTTGATTCGCGGAGTCGCGGTTTAATTCGCGGTTTGATTAATTAATTCGCAATTTCTTCCATCGAAGTGATAAAGGGGTTAATTAATTCGCGGAGTCGGGGTTTAATTCGCAGTTTGATTCGCGGGTTCTTTACTTTAAATATCTGAGGAGGGTCACAATAGTTTGCGGGGTGTACAGTTTTCAAATTCCTCCAATATCAATGAGTCATCACAGGAAGGGGCTAAAAGCAAAAAAAAAAGGTCATAAAAACTTTCACTCTTTCATGGATTCTAGGAAATGATAAGAAGATTAAGGGGGTCTTAAATCATCAAATGCTACCTCTACATTTTTCAAATTCCTGAGATATGAATGAGTCATCACAGAAAGGGTTTAAAAGCAAGAAGGTCATCAGAACTTTCACTTTTTAATGGATTCCAGGAAATGATGAAAAAATTAAGGGAGATCATGAATCATCGAATGTCACTTTTACATTTTTCAAATTCCTGAGATATGAATGAGTCATCACAGAAAGGGGTTCAAAGGAAAAAGGTCACAAAAACTTTCATTTTTTTTATGGATTCCAGGAAAACAATGGAGGATCATAAATCAATCTATATACATGAGCACACAAACCTTGAAAAATTTTCAGGGGTGGGGTGAGGGCTTGATTATATAACGTCTCCATTTCGAGACTGCAGCATCAGTTTACTTTTTCTTGTGCTCATAAGGAGCTACTCTAATCGACGACAACAAACTTTGAAGGGGGATACTATACGTCAACAACAAGAGTTAAAAAATAGACGGTCGGGGCTTAATTCGCGGTTTGATTCGTGGGGTTGCGGTTTAATTCGCGGTGTAATTCGCGGTTTGATTAATTAATTCGCGATTTTTTCCCTCGAAGTGCTGAAAGGGTTAATTAATTCGCGCGGTCGCGGTTTAATTCGCGGTTTGATTCGCGGTTTGATTAATTAATTCGCGATTTTTTCCCTCGAAGTGCTGAAAGGGTTAATTAATTCGCGCGGTCGCGGTTTAATTCGCGGTTTGATTCGCGGTTTGATTAATTAATTCGCGATTTTTTCCCTCGAAGTGCTGAAAGGGTTAATTAATTCGCGCGGTCGCGGTTTAATTCGCGGTTTGATTCGCGGTTTGATTAATTAATTCGCGATTTTTTCCCTCGAAGTGCTGAAAGGGTTAATTAATTCACGCGGTTGCGGTGTAATTCGCGGTTTGATTCGCGGGGTCTCAGTTTAATGCGTGGTTTAATTCGCGGTTTGATTAATTAATTCCCGATTTTTTCCCCTGGAAGTGATGAAAGGGTTATTTAATTCGCTGGTTAATCAATTTGATTCGCGGTTTGATTAATTAATTCGCGATTTTTTCCCTCGAAGTGCTGAAAGGGTTAATTAATTCGCCGGGGCGCGGTTTAATTCGCGATTTGATTAATTAATTCGCGATTTTTTCCCTCGAAGTGCTGAAAGGGTTAATTAATTCGCCGGGGCGCGGTTTAATTCGCGATTTGATTAATTAATTCCCGATTTTTTCCCCTGGAAGTGATGAAAGGGTTATTTAATTCGCTGGTTAATCAATTTGATTCGCGGTTTTGCGTTACAAAGGACCTTTTCGGTGACCTAGTCAATTCACCCCGCGAGGAGGTGAGTGAAGGGGTTAATTAATTCGTAGCTGTATAAATCATAGAAGGGGCTCCTCTTCTTCTTTAAACATTGACACCTGGCTCCACTTGACATGACTGAACTTGAGTTTTCCGATACTTTCTCGTTTGCCCCCCCCCCTTCGTGTGAAATTGTTGTTGATAACGATATCAATATATAAATATTTATTTGAAAAAACATTTTCCTGTCACATGTCTGAACTTGAGATTTCCCGTAATATCTCATCCGCCGCACCCCCTTCGTGTGAAATTGTTGTTGATAACGATATCAATATGTAAATATTTATTTTAAAAAGAAGAGTTCAGAAGGGGAGGGAGTATGTATATATGCAAAGGTAGAGGATCAGTCATCCAAAAACTTAGGTACCCCCACCAATTTGGCATAGTCCTCAACAAATTTTACACGTNCTCCATCTGCTGCAAACTGATAAGAATGTAAATGCATTGGAAGATGTCCGAACGCAATCTTTTGTTTACATAGAATTTTTCGGTTTACCTGGGAATGCATGTTGTACTCACAACCCTAAGAACATGATGTTTGACAAACTGGAGCAGAGTTTTCGGACCCTTTGATGTCCTATCGCACCGCAAAGATTAAATGACNGGGCTCAGAAGGGGAGGGAGTATGTATATATGCAAAGGCAGAAGATCTGTCATCCAAAAACTGAGGTACCCCCACCAATTTGGCATAGTCCTCGACAAATTGCACACGTTGTAGTAGGAGGAGTTTCCGAGAAAACTCCATCTGCTGCAAACTGATAAGAATGGAAATGCATTGGAAGATGTCCGAACGCAATCTTTTGTTTACATAGAATTTTTCGGTTTACCTGGGAACGCATGTTATACTCACAACCCTAAGAACATGATAACGTTTGACAAACTGGAGTAGAGTTTTCGGACCCTTTGATGTCCTATGGCACCGAAAAGATTAAATGTTATCCAGGACATTTTTCAGCTATTTTTTTTTCCACGAACAAAAAATGTTGCTATTTTGTTAATAATTTTCCATGAGTCACATGATTCTTTTTCAACCAATCACGTAAGATGTTACAAAGTGTACAAGCGCAGGCACACCCACATATGTATGTATATAAACAAATTTCATCTTGATTTTCCGCTAGTTCTTTAGTGTCTTTATCATGAACAACATGGATCCTAACGCGTGTAAAAGATTATTGAGGTCATTGGAGGATGCGTATGAAATAGTGAAAACGAATAGGAGACCCAGGGAAAATCAACAATGGTTTAATCACATCAGAGGACATTCGAAAGAAATTGATGCAGTATTGAAGAGGAGTGCGAGTCATAGTGAGAAAAGACGTTTAACTCACATGTTAGGACGACTGAAAGTGTTCTACGCAAGATTCAGAAACTTGGAAGTGATAGGAGGAGACTTAAGGGGTAATTTAACTGATAGAGTCCGATGGGAGGACTTACAAAGTGTTTTTGAGGGTCGTATGAGAACCGGTGTAAT
>NW_021680675.1:13823-13970 GCF_001412515.2 Diachasma alloeum | reverse complement strand
GAAGTGCTAGGAGGAGACTTAAGGGGTAATTTAACTGATAGAGTCCGATGGGAGGACTTACAAAGTGTTTTTGAGGGTCGTATGAGAACAGGAGTAATTATTAACATGAAAAATCCAGACATACCCAAATTTTTAGATGATGCTAGA
>NW_021680675.1:0-11753 GCF_001412515.2 Diachasma alloeum | reverse complement strand
AAATTAGGTGTAATGAAAGACGAAAATCATGGCAAGATTATGACTGAGTTCGTGGGGCTCCGAGCAAAAATGTATAGTTTTAAAGTGTCTGATGAAGATCGAGAAAAATCGCGGGCCACAGGAGTGAAAAAATCAGCATTGAAACGGATTACATTTGAAGACTATAATGCCTGTTTGAACCAACATAAAAATGTGTGGATGTCACAGAATATGATTAGATCGATCAAACACGATGTGTTCACGATCAATCAAACTAAACTAGCTCTGAGTTCGTATGATGATAAGCGCATTCTCCTGCCAAATACGACAGATACTTTGCCTTATGGTTTTAAGAATNATCAATCAAACTAAACTAGCTCTGAGTTGGCATGATGATAAGCGCATTCTCCTGCCAAATACGACAGATACTTTGCCTTATGGTTTTAAGAATAATAATATTGTAAATAATTTGTAAAAAAATTATGGATGGGGGAAATGAAAACATAGTTTGTTAGGAAAAAAAAGTTTTTTCATTCAGTAAAATGCCTCATACATGTGTCTCTTTAATCCACCCAACGACTATGCTACCAGTTTCATCTTCTTTTGTTACTCGGAACAACAACAACAATAATGCTATAAGCTAAAGAAAAAACATTCCCACTGCTGCTGCTGCAAAAAACAATATTGTGACGGATGATTGCTCATCTTTTTCACACTCATATAAAAACTCATCTAGTTGTACATAATATTGTGGGAGATATTCAACGTATTTTTGCACCATCTGAGTAACATTGAGATTTCTAGCAGTGATATATTCCGCTGATATTTCTACAAATTGTTGATAGCCAATCATCGTTGCATATGATGTATAAGCCTCACATCCTGTCTTAACTTGAAGAATTCCTGTGCCTGAGATATTCATTGCATCTCTCCACTCTCCTCCACATGAAAAATTCACCTCCTCTCTCTCGGGCACTGAGTATAGCCAGCCCTTTTCTGTTTGCTTCCAATATGACGCAAAGGTGGAACTCAGTTTGATACTACAATTAGCAAGTGGTGACAGTTTTCTTCCAGTCATAAACATTGCAGCCTCACAAATCGGTTGATAAGTGGCACCGTAGAATGGATACTTTAGTTTACAAATATACTGATGATTATTTACAGACAGGCATCTGGCAATGTCCTCGGAGCTTGCTAGGCNATCTGGCAATGTCCTCGGAGCGTGCTAGGGTATAATGATATTGACTAAGCAGCAGGTAGTCACCCCTAGGTTGAATGTACGCTGACCCTTGGCGGTGGCCGAACACTTGAGCCGTAGGATATGGATACATTTTGTACAGGTAGTAAACCGCTGACTTTAAAAGAGGAATGTCCAATACCACTATTAATTTTCCCTCCTCAAAACCAACATTTGTCTTGGAAATTTTCATTAATTTCTCGAAGTGCAATTGTTCACTCGACAGAGGAAAAACCAATGATTGGTCCTGATTTGTTGTAATAAAATGATTGATAGCATTCTCAAGTATCTCGTATGTAAATAATTCTGAGTGAATCACACCCGCCTTCGCTAAATATACAGCGTCGATGATTGTCTGCAAAGTATATTGATAATTATCCAACTCCATTATCAAATGATCAGACCAATCCCTCATTCGATTCATCATAGTATGATACGGTTGTCCATAAAAAGTTCCGTTCTTGGCCAAGTCCTCAATTAACTTGATAGCATCATGAAGAGCTGTGAGACTTGCTGCTGTTCGATTTTTCATTTCATCGAGTTCATCATGCAGATGATGCAATCCTGTTTGAATTATATGTGGTCGAGAATTATCAACTGTTTTATTCATTATCCGACCATAATCGTGTTGAGTTTCATTCAAGGAATGGAAAAATGTCTCTGAAATTATCCCCAGAAATCCTGAGGGTACATATTTCTTATCACTCATTGATTCATTCATGAAAAAGAGGAATTGATTGATATATTTTTCCACATTCTCCTCTTTCATCAACAGATTTTCCGCTTGAAGAACGGTCGCACATTTTTCATCCTCAGCATGGTATTTACATGTTTGATTCATGTTTTCCAGCATTTCTCGTGTCACAAATGGTCTTTGAGAAATGAATTTTCTCAAGTCAATATAAGCTGCAAGACGCCACTCTGCAGTGGTGAAACGCACTCTGCCTGCCACTTCATAATGCAACCCGCTTTGACTATGAATTCCCGTGTTCAGGAAATCCACAGCCTGACAGAGTGTCACCGCGAGGACTTGTAACACAATAACCTTCACGATCATGTTATCTAGCTCAACAAACACACTGAACTGATAATTTTAAAGATGAGTGGAGGCTGATATAGTTCTCGCTACCCCCCACCTCCATTTTTTTTTATTGTTCAATATTTATCCAACTGTTATGACTGCTATCGAATCCCAGCCATTTAACATAATGTCGGTTTCCATTTTTTTTCAAGACTTTTTCTACAAGATATACATCTGGATGTTTCGTCTTCAGTAATTCTTCCTCATAGAAACTGCCACTAATTAATTCATTTTTATAATCCTTTAGCTTATATGTGATCGGATTGGTGTTATTAATTTCTCGAATAGTGAATATTTCAGTAGTCCAATTGGGGGTATATCCTTTCTCAAAAACATGTTTTGCTTTGCTTATACGAACTTTATCACCCACGCGAAATTTCGGTCTTCTACTGTTCACACGAAAGTCGGCGTAAATAAGGCGTAATTTTTTTGCATTTTCTGTTGTTACATCAGCAGGCCTCATACCAATAGTTCGATGTTTTCTATGGTTATATTCACGTATGAGCTCCGGTAACATATCAATCCACTTGTAATTTCCACGCAAACTGAACTGTAGCCACATTTTACTCTTCAATGTTCGATTGAATCGTTCACATATGGACGCCTTCAAATTACTGAATGTGGAATATAAATTGATATTATATTCTTTCATTAATCCGTGAAATTCAGAATTGTAGAATTCTTTCCCACCATCAACATGCAAATGTTTCGGCACACGCCCCCGTTGGAGAATGGAACTCATAGCTCTCGTCACATCCTGAGCATTTTTTCTTTTTATCGGCTCAGCCCACGCATACTTGGAAAAAATATCGATTACAGTCAGTAAAAATCTATTTCCATTATTGCTTTTCGCGTAAGCCGTCATATCCACCAAATCTGCCTGCCATGTTTCATCCAGATCACGAATGTTGACTCGTCGCCGAGGATAATTTCTTCGTGCTGGACGATGTAATTCTGTCACAACATCCAATTTATTCTCCGACATTTTTGGGGTCGCTCGGTATTCTTTCCACTAGTCTCATTAATCTACCAATTCTTTTATTAATATCTGCACACTTGCGTTTTATATCAATTTGCAATTCGTTAATTTTTATATTTAGAGTCTCTAGAGTTACAGCATCGTGCGGGTCCACTGGTGTTGCAACATTACTCAGCCTTTTATCCTGAAGATTATAATTACCATCTGCAGTTAGTTTATAACCAACGCCAGGTGGGCCTCGATTGTGGCAGCCACTATCAGACGTCAAGTGGCGACCAAACACGTCAACACTCATTTCGCAAATGACAACAGATGGCAATGTGCATACTCTAATATATAATCCCCGCCTCGCGAAGTTCTTCAATAATTGATATAATTTCGTTATCATGACTAGGATTTCCAGCTCTTTGTGATGCCACTAGTAATCGAAGACGGTCCACAAGTTCATTTGGATCATCCCAATAAATGTAGTCCACTCTGCTGAGTCGCTGAGCTCTCATGAAAGTAGGTAAAAGCCCCATGCCAGAGTACTTTGATCCAGCAAAATGTGAAATATATTTATCATATTTCTCACCATTCAGCTCTCGGATGCCTCCGCGAGATTTATAATTTTTTTGATGCCCATTAGTTGCAAGTATGATATTCTTATATGCATCAATATCACTCTCACTAATTAGAGTGTTATCAGGATTTTTCATGAAAAGAAGCTCCAATAATCCCTCAGTACAAGCGTATTTCATGGTTTTTACTTTAATAAATTCATCCTCAAAAAATATGGGAGAGTCTCCAATCATAAAATTATGTGTAAGTTTGCGAACACCATAAGCCTTGTCCCATTTTGTTGTGTTGATTTGTGCCAAATATTTCCCCGCAAGAGTGTTGGCATCTTCTTCTGTCTCTATCTCTTCAGTGCTGGTCTTTGAACTTTTACTCAGAATGCGTGAGCTGCCAATGGCTGGAAGTATAGTAGCATCATGTGAATTTCCCAAGGATGGAATGATAGTCTCATTCAAAGTGTAATCAAATGAAGAATCGTCAGCTGTAGTCCCATAACTGTCTTCAGAGGCATCTCTACGCGACAACATCTGCTTTGGGGTACTCCTATATCTGAGTTTTCGTTGATTCTTGTAATCAATGGATTGCTTTCTATCATCAGTCAATTCAATTTTTTGTCTACTGTCATCGAATGATTTCGCATTTCGAGCGGCTAATTCCTGAAGCGGTCTCACAATGGGTTTGAGAACTTCATTCATTGCTTCATCAACATTATCTCTGCCTAATTTCAACAGGTTATGTTTTCGTTGAATAGCTTTTCGTGCATTGGAAATTTGACGTAAAAGCTCTTGTTGTTTGGACAATTCACCCTTGTGGGGAGGCATGTTGACTCGCTGGAATCTATCTCACAACTGTTTACTTCTTCCTCCCACAACTGTTATTTATTCGAATGAAACAATCGAAATTTTTCCTATATCGACCCCCATCAACGTCACTATCTTTATCAATAACTAGAAAAGTATAATTGTCTTTCCAACAGGCTGAGCACAATTCTTTGAATTTCTCGAATGACATATCTGTGTTCACATGATCGTTATAAATATGTCTCAAATTCATTTCATCCTGTTTAAATAATACGAGAAAATTGACATTGTCACGCACCAAATGTTTTGGGATGCGAGCGTATGACTGACACAAATAAAAACTGTCAACATTTTTATGTCTCCCCATACAAAAATATGCCTTGATATTATTTTGTTTCTCGCATGCCACATCGTCGAATATGAACAGTGAATGCTCTTTTGCATTATCTACCGAGACAACTTCCTCATTGTCTGAGAATGGATAATACTTCATGTCATCAAGAGGTTCCAGTAAACTTTGTAAAAATTGATATTTGGGTTGATTGAGGGACTTTGAATACACATAAATATTCGAAAACCTGAGACCATTAGGATGAATTATGAGACTCAGTAGGGCATTAGTTTTCCCACAATTTGATGGACCACAGAAAACCGCGCGAATCGTATTTGGTAGCAATTGGCCGTGACGTTTCGGTTTATTGGTATCTTTCACAGTTACTGAATCGAAATTAATGACGAGTAAACCGCTGAGATGTGCACTGAACTCCATCTTTATGACAACTGCGGCAAAAACCTATAAATTGATTGTTTTATAGCAAAAATAGTCAGTTCCGCTTCAGACATGATTGTGCACAGATCGCGCGCTAGCAAAAAGGGGAAAGGATTGTTGAACAACGTCATCAACAATCTTCCTGTTGAATTGCATTTGCCAGGCTACCAGTACTGTGGACCAGGCACAAAACTAACGAAAAGATTAGCTTGAGGAGATCCTGGGATTAATCCACTCGATGCTGCTTGTAAGGCGCATGACATTGCCTACTCAAAAAATCGTCAGAATATTTCAACACGACACGAAACTGATAAAGTACTTGCAGAGCAAGCCTGGCAACGCGTTTCAGCATCAGATGCCAGTGTGGGGGAAAAGGCAGCTGCTTTATTGGTAACGAACGCTATGAAAGCTAAAACAAAATTAGACATGGGTGTGAAAAAATCAGGTACGAGTGTAAGAAAATTAGGCACGAATGTGAAAAAATCAGGCACAGACGTGAAAAAAATCTGGCATTGCCATGAAGACTAGAAAAAAATCAGGTATGCGAGTAAAAAAACGTGTGGCTAAGAAGAAGAAGAGGAGAGTGAAACCTAAAAAGCGAGTCACAATTGGGGCAATCATCAGAGCTGCCAAGAAGTCAATCAAATTGAACAATGGGTCACATGATGCTATTGGAACAGCACTCGGTGGTGCAAGAGTAGCCATCAAACAGGTTGGAGGGAGAAGTAGAGTTACTATTCCACGAGTTATTCCTGTTCCATCAAAAATTGGGGGAATCTTACCATTTCTCGTGCCATTATTTGCCGGATTGAGTGCCACGGGGGCATTAGCTGGAGGAGCTGCTGGAATTGCTAAAGCTGTGAATAGTGCCAAAGCCGCCAAACAACAACTCGCCGAAAATAAGAGACATAATGAAACTATGGAGGCTATCGCACTCGGCAGAGGTTTACATCTTAAACCTTATAAAAAGGGAATGGGCTTGTATTTGAAGCCAAAAAACTATTAAAGATGCTACCACGCAGGGCTCTGACTGACGGGGATATCGGAAAGTATGCTAAACTCATGGAAATTCCCCATTTCCGTGATGTTTTCATGCGCAATGATCTACCGAAAAATGGTCCATTGAAAAATGAGTCAGCCATCATCAATTTGGATGACAAGAAGGGTCCTGGAACTCATTGGGTTGCCTACAAGAAAGTGGGGAACGATGTTACCTATTTCGATAGCTTCGGGAACCTGCAACCTCCTACAGAACTCTTCAATTACCTTGGAGTTGGTAGCATAAAATATAATCACGAACGTTTCCAGAACTGGAATACCTTCAATTGTGGACATTTATGTTTGGCATTTCTCAATGGATGCCTATATAAGAGCAAACGTTGATGACTTTTACTTAGTCGATGTTCAGAAATCATGGGTGATTCATTCACATTGACAATCTCAGGGGTATCATCCGTGTTGGAGGTGCAATATTTTCCACCAATCGAACTTTCTCCTCAGAAGAATTATGTTCTTGGACTCGTGGAATTTTTAACTTTTAATTCCATTCCAAACGTTGATACGAGCAATAATAAATTGCACATAGGTGATACAATCCTCACCATTCCGACGGGAAGTTACGAGATCGATGATATCTCAAAATTTATTGTAAGAAGTGTGGAAAAGGATAATATTGATATAAAAATCAGAAGTAACAATAACACGTTACGGAGTGAAGTGTCATGCAATAAGGATTTGGACTTGAGGCCTGCAAATTCGATCGGTCGTCTCCTTGGTTTTACCCCTAGGGTTTTAGAGGCCCATAAAACTCATCAGTCTGATCAGCCTGTAGCCATTCTCAAAGTGAACGCTCTACGAGTTGAATGTAATATCACCACTGGAGCATACAACAACAGTGATAAAGTTCATACAATTCATGAATTTTTTCCTGTGGTGCCCCCTGGGTATAAAATTGTCGAAGTACCATCGCAAGTTATTTATTTACCAGTGTCTGTAAAAACGATAACCGATTTACAACTCCGAATCGTTGATCAAGACGGGGACTTGGTGAATTTTAGAGGCGAAACAATTACCATCAGGCTACACATCAAATCTATTGTATAATCATGGGCATAGTATATAATCGTAAGATTGGCTACTCCTATAAAAGCCCCCAATCATGCCTCGCTTCAATCACTTCGCATGCTGGTTTCAAGGGGTTAACACCTCAGAACGTGAAGTTTCTCAAGAGTCTCGGTCTGGCCGTAAGAAAAAGTGGAAAAAACGTTTTTGTCAAGTAAAAATCTTATTCGCCTGTTGTATACCATGGAGGAAAGCCTGAATATCAAACTCCCCCCGGTGTTTGAAGATTCCATCGCTCACTATGAGATCCATGCACATCAGCCATATACCTCGACGGCACTGGATAATAGCGATGAAATTCGCATCACTGTACAAAATCAAGATCTTTGTATTTTACCAAGTAAAAGTTACTTGCACATCACGGGTAAATTGCTCAAATCGGACAATGCCATCTCTACAACTACAAGCTTCGTGAATAACGCCATTTGTCATCTATTCCAAGAGATCCGCTATGAAATTAATGCTATTGAAATTGATAAAGTGAAGAACGTGGGGATTACTACTCTCATGAAAAATCTCGTGTCATTAACACCAAATCAAAGTATCTCAATGGAAAATGCCGGATGGTTGGGTGTGCAAGAGAAATTGAGTTTAACTGATGGCAATGGTTGCTTTGACATCTCCATCCCATTGGGCATGTTGCTGGGATTTGCTGAAGATTATCGGAAAATCATGGTCAATGTGGAACATGAGTTGGTTTTAGTCAGAGCTCGCCATGATAACAATGCTTTGATTCAAACCGCCAAAGAAGATGTGAAGATCAATTTTATGAGAATTGAGTGGATGGTTCCATATGTGTCATTATCGGATACTAAGAAGATTGAGTTGCTCAATTTCATCCAGAAAGATCCCGCAATATCGATGAGCTTCAGATCATGGGAATTATATGAGTATCCAATGCTTCCAGCGACAACAAAACACGTGTGGACGGTGAAAACCGCAACTCAGCTTGAGAAACCACGTTATGTCATTCTAGGCTTCCAAACAGATCGAAAAAATAGAAATAAGAAAAATGCTAGCAATTTTGATCATTGTAGTATCATCGATGTGAAATTATTCCTAAATTCCCAACGTTATCCATATGGAAATTTGGATGTAGACATGACTAAAAATCAGTATTCGATACTATATGACATGTATTCAAACTTTCAATCATCATATTATGATCAACAAGCGAATAATCCATTATTGACAAAAGCACAATTTGCAGCGATTACACCCCTGGTAGTCATCGATTGCTCTAAACAAAATGAATCCTTGAAATTTGGACCTGTGGATGTCCGCCTGGAGTTTGAAACAAAAATAAGTTTTTCTCCGGAAACAGCTGCTTATTGTCTCATTTTGCACGATCGAGTAGTACATTACAACCCGATAAGCGGAGGAGTAAGAAAAGTAATCTAAAGAGGAGGAGGGGCGAGAGGGGTATAAATTCTCATCACGATAGAAATATTTCATCAGTTGCGATGGAGGTGCTCGTGGACGTACAAGGTTTCCAAACGCTCTCCAACGAGTTCATCGTGAAAGAATTCGGATACACAGTTTTGGATTCTGGTGTAGGATACCCTAACGTTTGGTTTTTCAAGCCCCCATGGAGATTCTCCAGTTTATCAGCGAAGTATAGGAGGGTAGCTTTGTGGCTTGAGCGTCATCATCATGGATTACCCTGGAACTATGGGAATAGATCATACGAGCAAGTTGGACAATTAGTGCAAAAGTGGGAAAATATTGGTAGAATTTATGTGAAAGGGGAGGAGAAAAAAGAGTGGTTGAAAAAAATTTCTGGTCCTGTATTAGCACCGCTAGTAGTTAATATTGAAGAAATTTTCGATGATTGCCCATCACTAGCCAATTTCAAAGATTTACCATCTCGTACTTGTCCATTCCATAGTTATAGAGACGACAACAAGGCATGTGCCTTGAAAAATGTAGAGCTACTCAAAAACTGGATGATGAAGAAAAGAATAGTACGATCAGTAGATCGATCCGTCAATATTTACTTCAAATTGAACAATTTAAATTTGATGGATTGTGAAGATATTGCATATCTGCCACATTCATTTATAAGTTTCATCGCTGCATGCCATGTTGATCAGTGTTGGGACAAGTTGACTGATGCTATGAGAGCTGATTGGCACATCAAAAGATGTAGACGTTGTTTGGAGCATTATCAGACTGTCGAGGGTGATACTTTTGATGGACCACCACCTATGATAAGGGATTGTGTTAAATGTAATAATTCTTAAGGAAAAACAACAAAATATGTTTAATTATTATATTTATTCATGTTCTTCTTAGATACTATTACATTAGTTATAATCATAAAAAATCATTGTGTGAAAAAAAAAATTATCAATAAAGAAAAAAAAATGAAAATATTGTTCTATTTAATTTGTAAGTTAAGCAACAATTTCCTCATCCTCTGCATGGAATTTGATTTCGTTGTATTCACCACCCAAATACTCCAACTTTGGTGCGCCTTTCTTGATTTCATTCAGCAAATCTTCAAATTCTTTAGGATTATCAATGAAAAATTTTGATATCCTTCGGTTGAGGAAAACTGAATAAGCATTATTCAAATGGAGGATCACACTCATTCCATGCTTGGTTTTGACTTTGGAGGCAGCTGTGATGGTGTATAAATAGTTGCGTTTCAATTCAGATATTTTCACTAAGAGAAGTTCTTTGAACTCTGCAATAGTATTCATCACATTGAAATCTGCTTCATCTGCTTTATTTTCAACTTTCACGTTTGAATCAGGATGTAGGCGAAGATTGTTGTATTTCCCACCAAGATATTCCAACGTTGGTGAGCCCTTCTCAATATGTTGTTGGAAATTCTCGAACATCTTGGGATTTTCAGCGAAATACTTGGCCAGTCGAGTATTCACGAAAACTGTGTGAGTATCTGAGAGATGAAGAATAACACCAACTCCATACTTTGTCCCCACTTTGCGAGCTGCAGTGATGATATAAAATGCTCCAGCTTCCAGATCCGCCAGTTTGATAAGAGGAAGATTTTTCATTTGCGCCACAATATTGATTGTGTTGAAATCCATGATGTTTTTTTTGTTTTCACGTGGGTATGATAATTAAGCTTAAATTCGAGTCTTCTGCAGATTGGAGCAGAGTATTTTGATGTCACTTCGGTACTGTATAACTTGTTTCACTTTTTGAATGTTTTTCAAGAGAAGGTCTAAACGTTTCTTTAATTCCCGTCGTTTGAAGCTGTCCTTCATGGAGAGTGACAAGATGAACTGATGATATGTGCGGGAATTTTTTCGTTTATATACATAAATCCCCCACTCTTAAACCTTTCTTTTTTCAATAAATAATTTTTTACATTATTATTAATAACGTTTGTTTCTACGAGCGGTAATCATCAAAGGACTGATAATCTTAAGTTCAGGCAAAAATTCTTTGCATATATACATACTCCCTCCCCTTCTTTTTAAAATAAATATTTATATCGTTATCAACAACAATTTGACACGAAGGGTGAGCGGCAGATGAGAAAGTACGGGAAAACTCAAGTTCAGACATGTGACAGGAAAATGTTTTTTAAAATAAATATTTACATATTGATATCGTTATCAACAACAATTTCATACGAAGGGGGGGCGGCAAACGAGAAAGTACCGGAAAACACAAGTTCAGACATGTCAAGTGGAGTGAGGTGTCAATGTTTGAAGAAGAAGAGGAGCCCCTTCTATGATTTCTACAGCCGCGAAATAATTAACCCCTTCACTCACCCCCTCGCGGGGTGGATTGACTAGTTCCACCGAGAAGGTCCTTTGTAACGCAAAACCGCGAATTAAATTGATTAACCAGCGAATTAAATAACCCTTTCATCACTTGGAGGGAAGGAATTGCGAATTAATTAATCAAACCCTGAATCAAACCGCGAATTAATTAACCCTTTCATCACTTCGATGGAAGAAATTGCGAATTAATTAATCAAACCGCGAATTAAACCGCGACCCCGCGAATTAATCAACCACCCACCCACCCACTTTCATCTGACCCCCCTTACTGGGCCCCAATGACCAGGTCGACGCCAAAAACGTGCCGCATTATATGACTACTTACCGCTCGAGTATTTTGTACATTCTAGAAGTAGATGTTTTACAGAAATGTTTTTTTGACAGTTCTGACATTTTGGTGGGTCTTCTTTCGACATGATGAAGCTGTGGGTGAATTTCGTATGACCTATCCTAAGCCTTGTCATGATA